>NC_056747.1:1045659807-1045754807 GCF_019279795.1 Protopterus annectens
ACACACACACATATTATGTAGCAGAATTAGCTCAAACAGTTCAGTTTTAAACAGGAGGCTTTGGCTTCAGGTTGCATCAGCACACAAATTTGATTTTGCTTCAAACAAAACATACTGAAACTTGTTTTATTCAGCCGACTTAAACATTTGATTTTGAAGAACAACTGTCAGAAAGAAGTGAAGCAAAAAAAAAATGTGCTTAAGTATTTAGGCCACGAATAAATTAGTTTTTAAATCAGACAGTACCTCATTAAGCAGTTCATCCACAAGAGTATTTGGAGTGATAACCTCTGTCTTTCAATGTCTCTGCACTATAGAAAATCCTAGCAGCCTTTCTATGTGTTAGGTGTACTCACAGTGGGAACTTCTAGACTGGACAGTAATTGTCAACAGTAGTAGAACAAAGCTTGAAAACTGGAGGCAGATGGGTCTACTAGTTATATCTGTGAGACAGGGTACTTTAAGCTAATTTAAGTTAATTACTAATTCTACTCTAGAAGCAATTACTCCATTTTGTGCATAATGCATACACAATGGCAGATGTTAATAAACTCAAACATGCAGAAAATAGTTTATTAGGACATTATATTCTATTAGAAGATGTTAATATTCTCTAAGGTTGTAACAACTTGGATCTTAAGGCTTGACTGGTGTGGTGTGAGCAGTTCTGCTAAATACTAGACAAAGAAATCTAACTTCTAATTATCTCCACAACAGAAAATTAAGAACTGTTTTGCAGTTAGTTAATCTCTGGCTTATTGTAAGTAAAATATTTGACTTTTTGTAAGTAAATATGTTGTTTCCTTGGATTAACCTGTTTTGTTGTTGTTGTTGTGTCTTTCGGCTTATCAAGGTTAGGGGTCGCCACGGTGGAACTCAGGTCCGCTAATGTTTGGTAGTGGATTTTTACGTGCAGAGTTACCAGCCCTGAAGGCATGCCCATTCACGCATGACTCCACAAAGAAGACTCTCTACCTGAGACTCGAACGGGACAACGTCTTGCTGTGAGGTGACAATGCTACCGCAGCACCACGGCCTCTGGGTCAGGAATAATTTCATTGAGAGGGGAAATTACTGTAATGATTGGGGGCCTAGTTAGAACTATATTATTGACCTGCTTACAGATTGGGTTATTGTTGTTTCCTTAAAGCTGTATATCACTGTCCCTGGAATTTATTGTGGCCTTTAAGGCTTGTTCAGAGTGGTGGGAGCACTTCTGCTGAACAATTAACAGAGCTCATTTACCCAGTGCTGCTCATTGTTTGGTGATGAGATCAGAGACTTTGAGAGATTTTGCAAATATCTGAAGCCATCCTTGGCAAGACAAATAAAGTTAAATAGTATTTTGCACTTGCCTGAAGTGTTTTCATTTTACTGTGAACAATTTCTGTGCTATTTATTGTTTTCTGTACTTCTTAACAACTTAACAATTCCATTTTCTAAGTGCTGTAAGGGCTGCTGTTCTGCATTTAAATACATTGTATCCAGTGATTTTTAGCCGGTAGTAAGTATTTGTAGTTCTCTAACGCTTGGGCTCCAAACCAGTTGTTTTACATTAAGATGGTCAAAGTCGCAGGAGAGGGCTGATTTCATATATCTGAGCTGGGAATTGCTGGTAGAAATCTCATTGTGTCCTTATCTGGTTGGCTTTAGGTCATAGTGTAACATTTTCTTATTTCTGATTGTATATAAGCCTTGCATTTGATGAAGCTGTTCTTCTCAAAGCAGAGGTTGGTGGTGCCTTGTACGTACGCAATCACCAGAAATTGAAATTTCCCTATAAAAACTACCTTGGAACTTTACCTCAGTTCTGTGCTATTCATGGGGTAGGTAGTTTATGGAGTGACCAGCATAAATGCATTTAGTTAGGACTCTTTAGGTATACATTACATTATTACAGAAAAAAACTAAATGAAAACTCCAGTCAAGCCAGAACTTCCAATGAGTGACCTCCCAAACCACCTGTAACAGAGGCACATGGGATATATGCAAATGACCCTTATGAACATCAGGTGTGCACACAGGACTATCACTGTTTAAAGAGCATCTGGTTTTGGTGCTGGGCAACTTCACTGGAAGGGTTAGCTGTAGATTACACCAAAGTAAGCACCCAGCTCTCATCCAGTTACAAGTATCCTCCCTTGCATAGTACACATTAGGACCTGCAAGAATGGATATGTACTTTCCTGCTATTTCTGCATCTAGCTTGGTGGTCATGGGCATCCTGAAACAAGGTAGCAATTGTCTTATGTACACTGTCAACCACTTAATTCTTAGACAGACAATTACAGTATGTGAGAGATGTACTTACACATTGACGCTGGAGGCCAGACTGTCACATACAGACACAAAAAGCAGCAAACAGGTTGTCAGTGACACATATATAAATCACCGCACCCACAATGGATCAGACAAATAGACCCACATATGCGGAGGTGCTCACATGTAACTTACCTAAACCTCAAAGGTCAGTCATGCACAGTCATCAGAAACTCTTCATGCACACAAAGAAGACAATACCCATCACAACACATAAAGCCACATTTTATTGTGTCTCAGCTACCAAGCCCATAAGGTGAAACATCCCAGAACCCTATATTTTATTCATAGGAGCCTCCATTGTGAGACACACTGATGCCCCTCTTACCTGGCTGGATAAGGAGAAGGTTACAGTTAGTTGCCTGTCAGGGGCTAGGATCCGGCAGATCAAGCAGGCACTCAGGTCACTTACCCCCAATTACCAGTAGTCCATGTGGGCATGAGTAACATCCTTGGACTATATGAAGAGAGACATGATAGAGCTCTCAGAATATGTGTCACAGGCAGGTATGAGCCTAGCGTTAAGCAGCATTCTATCACCTGCAAGGCTGATGCCACAATATTAACAGAAAATGATCAACTTTAACAATTTGCTTAACTACTGGTATCATTCTAAAGGGGTCCAGTACTTGTCAGCTGGAAGGACATGGCTGACAGGCCATACTACTTTGCCTGAGATGCTCTTTACCTGTCACCACTAGGCTTTCAGATATGGACCAAAACATTTTCTATCCCTATACTGCCATTTTTTGGCATTGCCAAACAGACAAACCTCCCAACATAGCAAAAGCTACTCGAGACAAGCTAATGGTGTTACAGCTCATTGCTAGGCATCTCAGTAAGAAACTACACTCCCTGGAAGGGCTCCTCACCCTGGAAAATGCTGACATGTGTGCAGTTACTAAAACGTGGTTCAGCTTCAGAGCCACAGAAATCAATGCAACTGTGCATGGCTATAACGCCTTTTATACGTTTTGACCACCCACTGAACATGAAAAAGCAAAAAGCAGAGTTATATCTATCTACATAAAGGAAAAGCACACCTCAAGGCTGGTCAAACAATATGACATGCTTTCATACCTCTCAACCTCTTAGTGCAAGAAATCTGAACAAAACCCATCAAAACGGGGAGACAGAGGTCCAAAAATAGGAATATATTTTAAATATTGTTCTTATAAACATAGAAAGTTGCTAGGGCGACAGCGTTTGTTTTAACATACATTTTCTGAAGAATTTGAAATCTGAAACTCAAATGACTGTCATTATTTAGTGACTTCATTCCTAGGATTATCTCATTAATTTGCCAGAAAACAACAGATTTTATGAAGAACAGACCAAAAATATGAGCCAAAAATCTGGACATTCTGCAAAAATCTGTACAGTTGAGAGGTATGCATGCTTTAGTTACTCCATGTCCAACTAACCATGGGAAAAATCCAATACCATATTCTTGATAGTTACAAGTCCACCAACATGGACCAGGAAATCCATACATCATACCTGAAACTACTACAATCACTCACCATCCAGCCCAATACCATTCTATGGATGATTTTAACCACCCATCCATTAAATGGTAGGCATACATGGCAACCACAAAGATGCAGGCCCAAAGACTTCTTGAATTGCAAACTGAAATGCTCTGGAGCAGCTAGTCTTCACCCCTGCTAGGCGTACAAATATACTTAATCTGGTGCTCACAAATGTAAGTGAGTGCTGCACCCCCCGATGCCTTCATTGGTAAGATCATATCACAACGTGGTCTCCCTTGAAATAAAGGTAAAATTAGACCCACCACCTTAGTCTAAAAACTTTAAGAACTTTGCTAAGGCAAACTACCTCCTATTAATTGATGGCAAAGCTAGTTTCCAAGCTCCCCCCAAACCCAGAAAACTCAGAAGCCTATGCAGAGGTGTACACAAAAGCCCTGTATGACCATGTAAACAACTGCATAGAAAAGGCAGTACTGGACTAAAATAAGCCCAGGTAAAGGGACCCCTGGTATTAATAGTTTGTACAACAACAAAAAGAAAATCCTGTTGAGAAATAGGAGGGAATGTGCACAACAGAACAAAAAGTCCCTCAGTAGTCTAAACAAATGAATTAGGGAACCAGTCAAGACTCTGAAAGCAGACTCTGAGGTAAAAATAATCTCCAAAGCTAAGGATAACCATAAGGCATTTTTTCAGTTATGTCTGCAGTCTTAAGGGCAACACCAACTAATATGCAGAATTAGATGTGGGCAGCATCACCTATATTCAGCAAGAAGATATAGCAAACTGCTGGTAAATAACATTGAAATTTCACCTCTCCATCTCCCCCAGTCCTCCCCTAGGAAATACCCTCCACCACACCACTGTCAGTTATCACCAAAGAATAGGTTGCCACTGTACTCTGTAAAGCTAAAAACATAGTTTCATTGGGACCTGATGATATAGCAGGTTGCCTGTTAAACAGCTTAAATCAGGACTTAACAGGCCCATTGGGATCTCTGTTTAACCTGCAGCCTCTGAACTAGCTTTATCCTGAAAGAGTGTAGGGCAGTAACAGTCATCCCTCTGCACAAAGGGTGTCCATCAACTAACAAGAGTAATTACAGACCCATAAGTTTAACTAATCTTGTATGTAAGGCCATGGGAAGAATAATCATGACCCTGATAAATAATGACATAGGAAACCTCCACACTAGAACCAACCCGATTTGGCTTTGTTAAGGGCAGGTCATACTTAATAAATCTGGTAGACTTTTTTGAAAAAGTCACTAGGGCCATGGATGATGGTAAACACTGTATACCACCTACCTTGATCTGGCCAAGGCATTTTACACAATCCCAACCTCCGGTATTATAAACAAAGTCACAAAACTGGGCATAAATCCCTACATCACCAGATGGGTAGCCAGTTGGCTCATGGACAGGATGCTTTCATCCCACAGAAGGGGACCATCAGAATGAAATGAATATTAAAAAACCATCAATATATACCACATATTGCACGCATTTAATTGGATAATTACATAATGATTACATTATCTGACAGAAAAACAATTTCAGTTGGTACAAAAAACAATTTTAATTGGTACAATTTTTTTAAATAATCGACTGCCAATCATTAGTGGACCGGAGTTCTCCTCTGGCGACCCCTAACCGGGAAAAGCCGAAAGAAAAGCAACAACAACAACAACAATAATTTTTTTAAACAGTAATGAAGTCAGCTTGTCTTAAGACTGCTTCAATTCTGCTATAAATTTAACTGATAATATAAAATAACGACTTAAAAACAATGTCAAATCTTGTTATACATGTTAATAAAAATGCAATGAAATGTGATGAAGTTATTATGAGACCCAGTTATAACTTTCTGGCTTTCATTTGTAATACAGGTGTGATAGAAGTATATTAATTTAATCTTGGGGGGAGTGGCACATAACCTAAGTTGCCAGACCATTTCCTGAATTTCTAATGTTACCTTTCAATCACCTCTATATAGGTTGTGAAGAACTTTTTCCAAAATATCAAAATGGAATTTTCTAAAAGAATGACAAATTAAAGTGTGTTTACATAATGCATTGTTTCATTTTTATTTTTTATGTCATAATTATGTTCATATATTCTGGTTTTGAAATGTCGGAACAAACAGCAATATAAGCAGTCCCTCGACTTACACAATTCCCTTTCTGTAAAAACGCTCTGGACTTTAAAATATTGTCTAGTGATATACTTCTATCTCATAGAATATATATTCACTGGTTACAACACCCACAACGAGTGTTAACCCCATGTTGTACTTCAGTATCTGTGTGTATATATATATTGACCTTATTATCTAGCACCATTTTAAAATCTGGGCTGTCTTAAAATAAAAGTGGGCTCCATACCTAACAACATACTCCAATTCTTCTTTATTATATTCTTAAATTCTTTAGAAAAATGATTATATTGAACAGTTAATGCTTGTTCATTTCTCTCCAGTCCTTCTACTTTGCATGTTCCTTTTATACCAGTTCCCAATAGGGGTTTGTACTTCTCCCCCTGTTCATTGAAGACCTCTTTACATAAAGTATCAATCAAGGTTTTGGGGTAACTTCTTGCCATGAACATATCCTTTAACCTCTCTACTTCTCCCCACACATTGACGTGATAGGAGGTCATTCCTGCAACCCTAATACACTGTCCTTTCATAAGGCTTTTTTCTGTGAAAGGGGGTGAAAGCAAGAAAAGTGCAAATATGAGTTGCAAAAGGTAGGTTTTTCTGTAAATGCTGGATTTGAAACTTGAGGTAGTGTGGGATATAAGTGTATCAAGATAATTTATCTTTTCTTTGTTATAAGTGGAGGTGAATTTCAAAAGAAAAATGAGTAGTGTTGTTGTTCAGGCACTCAGTGAAGAGGAAATATCTGATTTACGTCCATAGCATAATATAAAAATGTTGTCCAAAAATCTGAGGTATAAATGGATATTTTGGGAAAGTGAGTTGTGAAAACATATTGGTTTTCCAAGCTAGTAATACAAGGTTGGCATAGACTGTGGCACATGTTGCCCCCATGGCCACTCCCCTAACTTGCTGTAAAAATTCTCCCTTGAAAAAAATTTAATTGTGTTCTAGGACTAGTGAGGTCAATTCCACAATCAATTTAATTTTGTCATTAGATATCAAATGATACAAATTGTGGCTGTCTTGAAGGAGTGCTAACTCCTCCTTTCTAGGTATAACTGTGAATAAATCAATTACATCAATAGTTACAAAAATAAGATTTTTATTCCATATGTTATTTTTCAAGCGCCCCAAAAAATCCCATAAGTCCTTTAGTAGATGTGGTACCAACCCATACATAGGTTTAAGCCACCTATCTATCTGCACCTTCAATGGATAATTTTTGGAACCTTGGGCTGAAACAATAAGTCTAAAAGGGGGCTTGTTAATATTTTTATGCATCTTCAGGATGCCAATGACAGAAGGAATAACTGGTTTGGAATTTTGTAAGAAATTAAATGTCTCCATGTCATTAAATTGGTTCAGGAGATATTCTTTCAAATATAAACATATCCTATGATAAGCAATGTTAATTTGTTTCTTAAGTGACTGGGGTATATGTTTCAGTATTGCATAAAATCTCTAACATTGCATTGGAATTTTCCAGGGCATCATACAAAACAGTGCCACTTCCTTGAACTGGTTTCATAATATACACTGTTCTGTCTTTGCATAAAGTGTCAAGAAGTAATTTTTCTTCCTTAGTAAGGTTGTAAAAACCTCCTCTACTACAATCACCCATTTTGAAAATCTCTTCCATAACCACTTTTTCAAATATGTTAATTTTGGGGTGTAGAGGAGGGTTGAAGGCATTATGTTTCTTAATATTCATCTTCCTAGTTGTATCTTTAATAACCTCCCCTTTATTTTTGTTGTGAAAAAATGTCATAAGATTAAGTTTCCTTATAAATAATTTCAGTTCTATGAGGGAGTCTACAATGTCAACATTTCTAGTAGGTATGAATTTGAAACCTTTTTAAAACAAGGAAAAAACGCTCCTTTGTAACTAGAGTACTAGTGTAATTATAAATACTGCAGCCCCCTCAGGTAGTCACAACACCTTTCTCACTTGAACTTAACGTCTCCACTTCCCACTTGTCTTCTTGGAGTGCTCTTTCTTGAATTGTCATGTTGGCAACCTCTGAAAGTTTGGTCCCAGGTCTAACAAATGTTTGGATTGACTGGCTAGTCTCTCCGATCTTTTCAAATTCTGAAAATCCTGTGGCTGTAGTGTGTGAATGTTAAATAATAATCTATGTGGTAGATTTTCCATCACTCCCTCTGTCCCTAACACCTCTGTGGTATTAACCGGGTCATTATATGTGTGAAAGTTTTCAGTTCTCTGCTCGAATTTAGAAGATGCCAAATGTTTAATAGGATATACCTCCTTTTTGGTGTATAGCTTCATATCCATCTCTAAGTTCTTTAATATCCTAAGGAACATGTTATTACATTTACACTCAACTTTGCTTATAACACTCACATATAAACTTCTGCACTGGTGAAAAAATAAGTCTTGATTTATCTGATTATGCTAAACTTCTACTTCTTTGAACAAAGATTCAGTATTCATTTCATTAAATTTTATAATTAATTGAATCAATTTAAAACCATGTTATGTTAACAAATTCATCAAACATGTCATTTTGTTTTAGATCAAAATTCCTATATTATCACACCTTAAAGCAAGATTTTCCATTTTAAGCATTGACTAAGGTAGCTAATATCTAGTTGTAAAGTTTTAACTTTACTTAGTTTTTTTTTTTAGTAATGCTAAATTAAATCTTTCAAAGAGTGTAACTTACTATGGTTGGCAACAAAATCTGCAGACTGAAAATTCTGTCCCCATTAAAATCAAACATTTTATCTAGAATTGACTTAAAATTGCATGGATCAGATCCATTCTGAAACCTATTAAACCTTTGGCTTCTTCCCTCACCAGTTCTGAAGAGGATGCCCTGAAAACAAAGGCTGAGATCCTGAAACTGCTGCATATAAACACTGAAACGCTCCATTTCTGTGGGACCATAATGGTTCTGTCTATTCTCTTATCTATTTGATGATAATGTTTATCAGAATACAAATGGGTAGTTTGTATGTTGGAGATCACCTTAGCAGGTTTGCAGCCACTGGCGGCAACCTTGTTAGAAACGTCCACTGTGTGAGAGAAACACAGAAATGTAGGGCTGGAAGTGAAATCATTCCTCATAGTTGCACAAAGTGTGTCTCATTGGGAAAGCAGTTCAATAAGCTTTGTAAGCTCAGCCTTCATAATGGCAACATCATCCTTAAGTATGTTAAACTCCGAGCGGTTGGCAGTGGAGTTTATAAGTAGAATATCATCTAAAATATCCATCTAGTGACTTCCAATCACCTTAAAAACCAATGATAAAAAAACAAAGCAGTGAGACCTTATTAGAAAAGATGAAATAATGCCCATGGAAATTCGGAGATGGATTAAAAATATAAATTTATTTAGTGCTTTCATCCCACAGAAAGAGATTTTATCAGAATGAAATGAGAATTAAAAATCCATCAATATATACCACATATTGCACTCATTTTTTTGGATAATTACATAATGAATATATTAATTAATATAAAACAATCTTAATTGGTACATTTTTTTAAAACAGTAACAAAGTCAACTTGTTTTAAAAGTTCTTCAACTCTGCTATAAATTTAACTGTTAATATAAAGTAACTACTTATAAACAATGTCAGATCTTGTTACACATGTTAATTAAAATGCAATGAAATGTAATGAGGTTATTGTGAGACCCAGTAATATCTTTTTGGCTTTCATTTATAATATAGGTGTGATGGAAGTACATTAATTTAATCTTAGGGGGGAGTGGCACATAACCAAAATTGCCGGACCAATTCCCAAATTTCTAATGTCAACTTCCAATCACCTCCACGTGGATTGTGAAGGACCTGTTCCAAAATTCCAAAATGGAATTTTCTAAAAGAATGACAAATTAAGGTGTGTTTATATAATGCATTGTTTTCATTTTTATTTTTTTATGTTATAATTATGTTTGTATATTCTGGTTTTGAAACTTCATTCATTTTTTCCCAAGTAGAAGGCAGGGCATTCGAAACATACAGCAATATAAAAAAAACCTTGACTTGCACAATTCCCTTTCTGTAAAAACAATCTGGACTTTAAAATATTTTCTAGTGATATACTTCTGTCTTGTAGAATATATACCCACCGGTTACAGCACACACAACGAGTTGTACCTCCTTGTTGTACTTCAAGGTCCATGTGTATATTGAAAATAAAACAACAATGAGGTGACAAACATGGTTCCAGTACTGATATTTTTTTCTTCTGTCTGAAGAAGTGTCCTTGTTAGACGTAAAAGCACTCACACCGTTTTGTATTTTGTTTGTTTTATTAATTAAATTGATCAGTACTGGAACCATGTTTGTCACCTCATTGTTGTTTTATTTTCAGTTTTTGATTTTCTTTGAGGTGCTTCATCCTCCGACCATTGTTTTTACTTGCTGTCTATGTGTATATTGACTGTATTCTTTCTAACAACATTTTAAAATTGTGGGCTGTCTTAAAAATAAAAAGTGGGTTTCGTACCACACAGGTTATGAAGTGATGGGTTACATCAGGAAATCTTAAACTTGTAAACCTATGAACCTATGTTAGTTGTCAAAAGTAAGACATGCCTTAATCATGCCTACATTAGAATTTAATATATATCATCTGAACTGACCTATTTTGTTCTAAAAGAAGAACACATAAAAAAATGATGATGAATGGGGAAAGGAGAGAAAATGACGAAATAGCTAAAGGAGAACTAGAAACTATAGTATTTATTAAGATAGCAAAGAGAGTATCTGAACTGAAGTTGTGAAACTGGAAATCATTCAATTGACTGCTATGCTATTATCTACTTGCATGTGAAATCTGTTACTGTGGATCCCAAGTGATTTTAAAGATTTTATTCCATCAGCATAAGATTTTGATATTATGTTATTCATCTCGTCTTCCTTCTTTCTGGATGGGTTCAGAGCCGATTTTGGCTCCAACTCAGCCACTTCTAAAGCTCGAAGAGTCCTTACTGGCTTGTGGCTAGCCCCTTATCCCAGAATGCTTAGCGGTAGTTACCCAGATCTTGTTTGCCGCTTGCAGCATCGAGATTGTCTTCTGCTGGGTCAGGCTAAGTAATGATTTTTTCTATTAAAATTATCATTTAAGGCTAAATTTCTTTAGAGGTTAGTGATTTTTCCTCTCTGTCACCCCTATCCTTGTTGCTGTTGTTTTTGCTGTTGTTAGGCCATAGTTTTCTCTCAGGCCTTTACTTGTGTGTTGTTGTCGGCGGCCCGTTTTTTTCTTGAGGGTTGTTCTCTTGTCCTGTTATCCCTCCTTGCTACTTAGGGAGAAGCCGTTTTAGTTAGAGGCCTTCTCTCTTTGGGAGCAGTAGCAGTTTAACTTAGAGACTACCCCCTCCTCTTCTTCCCCCCTTTTCTTCTTCCAAAAAAACGGAAAAAAAAACCTCTCCAGTTGTTAGTCCTTTTGTTTTTTGGTGCTTATAATGTCTAAAGAAATTCCTAAGCAGTCAGGGTTCAAGAAATGCGACTCATGTTGCCAGAAAATGTCCCTTATGGATGGGAGTTGTGTGTATTGTCTAGGGGCACCACCTGCAGGACTCGTGCTCTGTTTGCCATGCCTTTAGCGCATGAGTTTTGCAAGAGATGCACAACAAACTTATTTTGAGAGGGTTAATAAAACCCCAGGTTGAAGTAGCATTGGCCCCTTAGCCCTTAAAAAAATCCAATGACAAACTGGCATCTTTGTCGGCTCCATCTTTGGTTCCAACTAAGTCTAGACCCAAATCATTAGAACCTTTGAAGTGGATTTTTGACTCCGAAGAGTCTTTTTCTCCAGTGGCTCCATCAGTGTCTTCAGAGACATCCTGGACCCAAAAGAGATCGAGATCTCCTTAGCTAGACCCAGTGAGATCTGTGCCTCAGTCTCCAATGTTGCAGTCAGTGGCAGGTAGTCACCAATCCTTGACCCACTCCTCTCGATCATCCAGGAGTTTATTAGATAATGATGCGGAGAGAGTGGTGAAGAGGCTGCTCAAGACACCGGTATTTGCTAAATTGTTGTCGAGCCCAGCCCCGAAAGAAAGTTGCGCCATTGTCTGAACCAGTCCCTGTCTTGATTCCTCCTCTGACTGCATCCAGTTCAGAGCCAGAGTGCATGGAAGTAGTAGTGGTGGAACCATTGGTTCTGACAACCCTTGCCTTGTCGGTTCTGACATCTACTCCGACCTCCTCGATAGTCCACCCTATCGAGGGGTCTGGGTGCCGAGACTCTCTTGTCGGCTCCGAGGGGGAAAGCGGAATCGGAACCTTGTCTGACCCCACTCTCCCCCTCGGAGCCTTGGCACAGGTGAGTTTGGCTCCCACATCTGCCTTGGAGCCATCGCCTTTGGTGCAGAGGAGGTCTCCAGGCTGCTTGGAGCCAGAACCTCCCTCCGTTCTAGACAGCTGTGCCTTCAAGGTGATGAAGAGTGTGCTGTCTACCAGGACCACTCCACCCTCAGCTCCATTGGCTCCATCCCCATCGATACCGGTGTCTGCCTCGGATACTCCTTTCCATCCCTTTCCATCCCAAGCGTAGGGAACCGATGCTCCAGGATACCTCACAGGGTGACCCCTCTTCTTCCAAGACCTCTCCTGAGCATGCCTCAGAGAAGGTTCCCAGGAAGAAAAAATTTAAGAGGAAGCATGTGGACTCCCCTGAGACCGTCACTTCTGACACGGACTTGGATGACTTGGAAGGGTCCCCATGGTCCCCCTCCTAGGATGTCTCATTTTCAGACATCCTGGAGATCCTCAGGCAGAGAGGAAACTGGAAGTCCCTTGCCCCTTCTGAGGATGAGTCTGTGTACCTGGACGCATTTGGTTCCCGACCCTCCACCTCCTGGGTGTCTCTGCCTTTCAACCCACTTTTGTCTGTAGTGAGTTGAAGGGTGTGGACTGCTCCAGAGACCATAGACCCCATTCTGAGAAGGCCTAACAAGTTCATCACCGCACCAGAGGACAAGACATTTCTCTCTAAAGGTATGTTAGTTGATGTTATGGTGGTGGCAGCAGCCACCAAGAAGGAACTCGAGGAGACTTCCTCTTCTATCCATCCACCAAACAAGGAGTCTAGAGCCATGTATAGATATGAGAAACGTGTTTTCTCTTCAGCAGTCTTTACTCTTCAGTCGCTGAACTCTTTGACACATTTCACAAGACTTCAGAGGGATCTCCTTAAAGAGCTTGGAGAGAGTGGCTTCCAAGTCGGCTAACCTCCATTGTTAACTCCTCCATGCGCCTGATTTCTTACACAGCAGATGGAGCGAGTAGGGCTGCAGGACAGGAAGGGCTCTTCGCAGACACTCCTGGATGCGCCTTTGTCAATTTGCGGAGCCCTTCAAGTCCTCCTTTAAGAATTCCCCCTTTGATGGCTTAGCCTTGTTTGGGCCGCAAGTTAGAGATACTCTTACCAGGAGTGAATGAGATAGCAAAACTCTCTCTACCATAGGAGTCCATTTTTCCACTCCATCCAGGTCTTATCCCAAAGGC
Source organism: Protopterus annectens (assembly GCF_019279795.1). Classification (NCBI taxonomy): domain Eukaryota; kingdom Metazoa; phylum Chordata; order Ceratodontiformes; family Protopteridae; genus Protopterus; species Protopterus annectens. The sequence goes on from NC_056747.1 coordinate 1,045,673,262, forward strand.
CAAAAGGGTGGTAAAATGTGGTTCTGTAAGTCCCAGGGAGCTTCGCTTACACTCTTGGAGATAATTCCCCCAGGGGCAGAGGGGGAAATAATAATGGGAGATGCTGACCTCACAGCAGGGGGAGGTCCGCAACAGGGTGACAGAGATACATTCTCTGACAAGCCTTTTCAGAATCCCTGAAGGATTGCCCAGCTGCCCACCTCTGGAGGCAGTCAGGGGGCAGAATTTCACTGTACCTAGAAGCCTGGCAAGATATAACAGAAGACACATGGGAACGATGCATAATATCCAGGGGTTACAAAATTCCCTTCACCCAAACACCCCCAAGAAGTCAAAAACGATCAGTCCCAGATGTTCAACCCAGTCTTCGGGATCAAGCAGCCTTGGAAGTAAGAAGTTTGCTGCAAATAAGGCCCATCCAGGAAGTCCCCGCAGACCAGATCAAATCCAGAACTTACTCAAGGTTCTTTTTAGTTCCAAAAAAGACAGGGGACTGGAGTCCTATCCTGGATCTCAGCAAGTTAAACAGGGCAGTAAAGAAGACCAAGTTTCAGATGGTGACACTGCAGTCAATTCTACCCTTTTTGGATCAGGATGATTGGGTGTGTTCTATCGATCTCCAGGATGCATACTACTATATATATAAAAATGGACAGGCAGTCCAGGAGACATTTATGCTTCCAGCTGGAAGCCAGTCATTACCAGTTCAGAGCTCTGCCCTTTGGTCTCACTACAGCCCCCAGGGTGTTCACCAAGTGCATGGCAGTAGTCACGGCTCACCTGAGACGTTTGGTATTCCAGGTGTTTCCTTATCTAGATGACTGGCTCCTCACTGCCACCACGGAGCATCATCTCTTAAGGGCCAGGAACCACACGATTCATACTTGTGCATGTCTAGGAATCACAATAAACTATGAAAAATATGCCTTGATACCCTCTCAGTGTATTACTTTCATAGGCACTCAACTAAATACAAGAGGCATGATAGCCAAGTTCTCACAGGAAAGGGTGCTTACCATTCAATGTCAGGTCTCTCTCCTTTTGTCAAAGTCAAAGGTTCAGGCATGGTTAGTCCTAAAGGTCTTGGGCTTGATGGTGGCTGCCATTACTCTAGTCCCATTAGCTCATTTCCATATGAGGATTTTGCAGTGACTCCTTTTCACTCAGTGGTCGTATCAGGATCTACCAATGTCACACATGATCTTAATCCTGGATGCTTGCAAAAAAAGATCTACAGTGGTGACTCCACTCTCCCCTAGTCACTCTAGGCAGACTCTTTGTAGCCCCTCATCTGGTAGCTACAGTGACCACGGACGCTTCCCACATAGGGTGGGGGGCATTATCTGGGACAGACAGTCCATGGAAATTGGCAACCTCATGAGTACCATTTGCATATCAATGTCCTGGAGATGAGAGCAGTGTTATTAGCATTGTAAGCACTTCATGACTCTCTTCCTTTGGGCTATATAGCAATTCAGACTAACAACATGTCAGTGGGGTGATACAGCAACAAATAGGGTGGAACCAAATCTTACCCCTTATGTCGGGAGGCCCTTTGAGTATGGCAATAGGCAATTTCCTCTCAGCATTTTCTGGTTGCAGTGCACATCCTGGGGAAGTCTAACGTATGGTCTCTGAAACAAGATGTGGCGGATATGATCTTCCACAGATGGGGCCAGCCATGCTGCGATCTTTTTGCCTCACACCTAAACAACAAATGCAGCAGCTACTTTGCCCTAGTTCCCCCACTGGGACAGTCACCCAGAGAAGCACTTATCCACGATTGTCCCCCCGGGATTCTTTAAGCCCTTACCCTTTTCCTCTAATTCCAAAACTTCTTCAGAAAGTTGTTGAGTTGCAAGCTGATCTTCATTGCCCCATACTGGCCTCATCAGATATGGTTCCCGTTTCTTTGGCATTACCTGCAAGAGGAGCCTTGGATTCGGGACCCAGTTCCAGATCTCCTGGCACATCAGTTGAGTGCTCTTCATCCCTCCATTCACACTCTCAAGCTGACAGCTTGGTTTCTCCAATTCCAGTCCTAGCCAGGCTTCCAGATATCTCACCTGTGGTTCAACATATTTTAGTCTCTTCTCACAAATCAAGTACTAGGAAACTTTACGCTAGTAAATGAAAGAGGTTCTCTTTCTGGGACGAGCAAAATGACATTGATCCCTTTATCGCACCAATTTCAAAAATTTTGGACTTCATGGCAGAAACTTTTGAGAAAGGAGCAGCGGCTGCTACAATTCGAGTTCAACAGGCTGCTATTTCCAATTTTCATGTGGGCCTTCTGTGTTCTAACATATTGTCCCACAAGCTATGTAGGGCCTTTTTGAAAGGTGCTACCCTATTAAGGCCTCCTATCTGAAAACCTCTCCATCCTTGGGATTTAAATTTAGTACTAGCGGCTCTAATCCTCCCTCTTTTTGAACCAACTGCTTCTTGTCCTCTAAAGTTCTTATTATGGAAGACCCTCTTCCTGATTGCAATTACATCAGCTAGGTGGGTTTCTGAGTTACAGGCACTTTCCATCCACCGGCCTTATATGATTTTTCACAAGGATAGAGTGTCTCTTAGAACTAATTCTTCATTTTTACCAAAAGTCTGTTCAGAGTATAATTTGAATCAGTCAATTGAACTCCCTGTTTTCTTTCCAAATTATGGCAACAAGGCAGAGTATAAGCTACATCATTTGGATGTCCACAGGCAGTTACGATTTTATCTTCAAAGAACAAAGGATATCAGAAAATCAGATCAGCTCTTTGTATCCTTCTCACAGAGTAAGCAAGACTCACCAGTTTCCAAAGTGACTTTGTCAAAATGGCTGTCTGATACTATTGCTTATGTTTATGAGTCTCAGAATGTGTCTGTCCTGGAAAAGGTAAGTGGACACTCTACTAGGTCCTTGGCTACCTCCATAGCTTTTAAAGCCAAGCTTCCATTAGATATTATTTGTGCGGCAGCAACATAGGCTACTCAGTACATTGTACCTTCATTACTCATTACAAAGTGGACATGGCCTCTCGGAACAGGGCATCTTTTGGTTCCATGGTTCTGAAGTCTTTTTTCCAGTGAGCCACCCAGGATTTAGGTGCTGGGGACGCTGTCCCAACCAGGAAGAAGGAAGGCGAGATAGACAACATAACATAAAGAAGTTATGTTCTTACCATAATGCTCCATGTTTGTTGTCCTTTATCTCGCCTTCCTTGTTGCGTCCCTCCTTCCTTCCCCCATCCTGGATGATTGAGAGGAATTCCTTTTTTGGCTGATTTGGCTGAGTTTCCTGTGCTTTTCAGCTGTTGGTATAGTCCTTGTCATCAATGTTGTTCTGTTTTTTCGGTACAAGGAAGTAGTATTGTTTGGTTACCTCCTTTATTTGGTAATTTATAGTTTTCCTATCTAATGGTTAGTTGTCACAAACGAGATCTGGGTAGCTACCGCTAAGCATACTGGGATAAGGGGCTAGCCTTGAGCCAGTAAGGAGTCTTCGAGCTTTAGAAGTGGCTGAGTTGGAGCCGAGATTTGCTCCGAACCCAACCAGAAAGAAGGAAAGCGAGATAAAGGACAGCAAACATGGAACATTATGGTAACAACATAACTTACTTTTATTATAGAATGATAATCATTTTTCTAATATAATAAAGGTGCATTTTTTTCACCGAGAACTACTGTTGCCCCACAGGTACTACTTGTAATTTCATACTAGTAATTTTATATTGTGCAGATTCTACAGGTCTGCAAACACACTATTGGATGTCCTAAGAGTGATATCAATATAAATACAAAATGTATTAATTAATATATGCAGTCACATGTCAAATCCCATTTTATAGTCCACAGATTTCAAAGTAGTAAATAGGCTGCATTCTGTTAAGTATAATATATTATTTTAAACTAGTTGTAGGGCTTTCATTTGTTGTTAGTTAAATGATTTGATTTTTATGGAATAATGCAGCGAATGGGCATTCAACTAAACATAGTGTAGTCATAGCTCCCCTAATGTCCTTTTTATATTAAATTTTAAGGCTGTCAGAGTGATACGAGTAAATAATAGGAAACCAAGTTTCACACAGAATAAAGCATTTTGTAAGCAATATTTAAGATTAACTAAACATTAAGCTCTCAAATTTATCAGACCCTCGTGCTATACATATACTTATTAAGGATAACATTTCTACAACAACATTGATTAACATGTAGACGATTGAGACTGATAATGTTAAAGAGCCTGACTAAAAGATAAAGTTCATCAAGACTTGTAGCTGTATTATGTCCAAAGAAACCTGCGCAATTAAGATGACCACCTCGCCCAATGAAACTAAGTACATAACCTTACTCCAATAAAATTCTGCCAATGCTAATAAAACTTACCTGAGAATATGATTTAAAGAAAGTTCAAAATATTTAGTAGTATTTCTTAGTCCAGATTTACATCATCATTTGATATCTGTAAGTTAGTATGGTTTGGTAAGATCTTACATCACTGGCTGTATAACAAGATCTTAATGACTGTTAACTGTATAAGAGATGAAAAGAAACTATTGGTCTCAAGATAGATCAAATTTTACTGAATATTCCATTTTGTCTGATGACTATAATTCCTGTCTACAATTAATTAAAGCAAATGGACTTATTAACAGAATTTCATTTTGCTATTGAAATTAAATTTAAACCAGCTAAATCCACAATGATCAAAGATGAGCCACTTAGCAGCTTTATAGGTATTTTCCAGATAGTAAATGTCTCAACTCTTTAACAGATACGTGTCTTGAAAATGTAATGAATAGAATGTTAGATATTCAAGAATTTTAACTACCAGTTTTAGTGATCATTCCCCTTTATACACTGAAAGTAATTTTCAGTTATTATTAAGTGCTGCTCATTTCATTCTGAGCAATACATGTCTTGATTTAACCTATGAAACCATGGACATATGTAATGTGCAGTGACTGGGCTCCTTTATATAACTCAAACAGTGCCAGCTATGCATTACAGTAGTTCATCTCTTTTCTGCTACCTGTTCAAAACAATATTTACCCTACAAAACAATATAGGCTCAGGCACAACACCTGTGTTTGGCTAACACATAAGACAGAAAAATTACTGAGACAGGAATGCCACCCGGAGGCCTTGTAAAACTGCTAACTACCCTGCTGACAGACAACACTGTATAGGACTGTAAAACATATATGTCTATCATATAACAAGACAAAAGGCTTTCCAGTCCAACTGTAGAGTATACTATTTAAAATCACTACTAGGTAAAAAAAAAAATGCCATTACTACTCATCTGCTGTCCTGATATACCATTTCTGCCTCTTTGATATACTCTGCTAACCTTCTAAGAGACTTCTTTATCCAAACTTCCAGTCTCTTCCCCTTTTCAAGGTTCTAATTTAGTCACATTGGCGAGGTTTTCCTTGCAATTTTATTGAGAGGTTATAAACAGAAGGGACAGTGACAGTTCTATAATAAAACTTACATAAAGCTTAGAATGAAAAATAATGAAAGGAACTGAGAAAATGAATTATAATCTTTGCTTCTTAAATAGTCTGTTTTATACATTTCAAACCACTATCTTGTTTGCTCGTTTCCCGCCTTTCCTAGCTAGTATAGTCCAGATCCCAGGCTTTGCTGGTTTCAGGACTTTATTTTCTGTGTTCAGAGCTATCCAGACCTTGCTGTTGTGCATGGAAGTCCTGCTGCCTGCCAGTGAGAGTGGTGAGCATTGTACTGCCTGTCTAGCACTGGAGGAGTGGTTTCCAGCTCTGAAATTGTAATTTTGTTGGCCTTTTTGGGCTGATTTCTATCCGTTTCAACTTTCTGTCTTAAACACACGTGTGTTTGTGCATTTTTCGCATCGTGCAGCACTGCGGGGCTATGGTTAAACTATTCCAGGTGCCAGAAAATCTGCTCTTCAAATTTTCCACTAGAATTAGCTGGTTTATCAGTAGTAGCACTAAAATCTGAACCCCTGTGACTAGCACTTGCTCTGCAACCTGCTGGAAAGCACTAGGAAGCCTTAAACTGATACAAGCACCCAACTCTACTTGTTAATAAGGAGAAATTAATCGTAGGCACTAAGCCTATAATTGCAAAGTACCTTGCAAAGGTAAGGGAAAACAGCTCTTGTACTTTACAAAAAAAGCACCTAAACAGGCATGTCCAAGAGTCAGCTTCCGTTGATTTCTCCTGTCCACCTGGTGAATCTGGGCATACTGGGGCAATGCAGTAACTGCCTCATGTACACAGACAACCCTCTCCTCATACCACCCAACACTACAACCTGTGAGAGATGCACTTACATAGCCAAACTGGAAGCAAAGCTCTCTCCAGCCAAGATTGTGCTAGATAGTCAAGAGGAGAAGGTTAACACCTGCACCACACATCGAGCAACACATGGCCCTTAAAAACCCACACCATCAACACCCACACATAGCAACACTAAACCCACATATGAAGAGGCCCTTAACATTAACCTGCCCAAGCAACAAGGACCTCCGAAGCTGAAACGCAAACACCAGTCACAACCAAAGTGACACATAGCTCACACCACCAGTGTGCCACCCAACAACAGCCCGTAAGGCAAGACAACGTACCCAACACTTTAGTCATAGGTGACTCTATAGTCAGGCACACTGATGTCCCACTCACCAGGCTGAACAAGGAGAAAATTACAGTCAGCTGCCTGTCGGTTGCCAGGATCTGTCACATAATGCATGCACTCAGGTCACTCCACAGCAAGTACAAATATGACTCTTTCATTGTCCATGTTGGAGTGAATGACTTGAGACGTACCTCCCTGGACTACATGAAAAGAGACATGGAAGAGCTCTCAGATCATGTGGCCCAGGCAGGTATGACCCTAGCCCTGACTAGCATCCTGCCTTCACCCAGAATGATACCACAGTATAAGGACAAAATGATTGACTTCAACAATTGGCTAAGCTTCTGGTGTCATTCAAAGGGGATCCAGTATCTGCCTGCTAGGGATGACATGATCAACAAACCATGATGCTTTGCCAGAGATGGTCTGCACCTGTCACCCCTGGGATTCAGGTTACTTGCCACCCCTATAGTGACTTATTTAGGCAAGGTTCAAAGGACAAAACCACCACCATAACAGATACAAGCATGCAAAATCTGAAGGTAATGCTACTCAATGCTAGAAGTCTAAACTTTAAAATGCACTCTCTCGAGGCACTCCTAAAAATGGAGAACATCGATATCTGTGCAGTAACTAAGACCTGGTTCAAGGCTTCAGAGAGCACCCCTGCAATACCAGGCTACAACTCTTACCACACTTTTCGGCCACCAAAGCAAGACCGAAACACTAGAGGTGGAGGAGTGTCCATATTCACCAAGGATATTCACGCCTCCAGGCTAGTTGCCCAACACAATGCATCTGAAATTCTCCAGGTGAAACTAACACTAGGTAAGACTGAAATCCAAATTGTAGCTTGCTACAGATCCCCCACCATGCCCCAAGATTCTCACTACACCTTTCTAAACATATTGGAAAATATTAAGATACAACCAAACACCCTAATACTGGGTGGTTTCAACTACCCTGCCATTAACTGGGAAAACTACTCGGGTACCAACACCTCTTTCCAACGGTTCTTGGAATTCATAAATTCCAACGCCCTGGATCAACTAATCCATTATCCCACCAGGGGCTCCAATATCCTAGACATGATCATTACCAACATGGGAGATAGATGCTCCACACCAGTGGTCACCCCCTCATTGGTCAAGTCTGACCATAAGCAAATCACCCTTGACATCCAAATGCCACCCCCAACCCCAGTAAGGAAACCTCTGTAAAAAACTTCTCCAAAGCCAACTTCATGCTACTCAAGTCAGAAGTGACAAACTTCATGACACCCATGCAAACGGGAGCTGAATGTCCGACTGCTGAATCCTACACTAAGGCACTGTACGAACACATCCACTTGTGCATGAATCGTGCCATTCCAAATAGAACCAAGACGATCTCCTCTAAAAAAAGGAAGCCAATCTGGTGGTCCCCCACCATAGACAAACTATACAACAGAAGGAAGAAACTGTTGCAGAAAACAGGAAAATCCCAGGATGCAAAAAACTCCCTTACCAGCCTCAGTAAGAGGCTGATATCTATCGTAAAATCCTCCAAAGCTAGCTATGAAAATAAAATTGCCAAAGATTCCAAAGGCAACCACAAGGCATTTTATAGTTATGTCAAGAATCTAAATGGCAATGCTCAGATCTGCTCTGAGCTACAACAGAATGGTATTAAGTATACTGCTCTCAAGGATATTGCCAATATCTTGGCAGATTGATTTAGTGCCAACTTCACCCCCCTCTCACCCCCTAAAGGGCCCATCACCAAAAGATTGCCAAATTCCGGTAATCACAGCCACACAGGTAGAAACCGCACTCTCCAAAGCTAAGAATACAGCATCCATGGGACCAGATGACATCCCGGGGTGTGTACTACATGAACTACAAAATGAACTGGCACCTCACCTAAGTGTCATGTTTAATCATAGCCTCACCTCAGGCTTTGTGCCCACTGAGTGGCACACAGCTACAGTTATCCCACTCCACAAGGGGGGGATCCACCTTGGATCCCAGAAATGACCGCCCCATCAGTCTGACGAGCCTGGTCTGCAAGGGCATGGAACGCATTATCATGGAACTTATAAACAAAGACACTGGCAACCTTCAAACACTGGACCCCACCCAGTTTGGGTTTGTGAAGGGCCGATCATATCTCCTGAACCAGATTGACTTCTTCGAATCAGTCTCCAGAGCTGTGGATGAGGGTAAGGTGGTTCACACAGCCTATCTGGACCTCGTCAAGGCCTTTGACACCATCCCTCACACTGGAATCATAGATAAACTTACTAAGCTGGGCATAAATCCCTACATCACTTTATGGGTTGCCAACTGGCTTACTGACAGAACCCAGACTTTAAAAGTAGCCGACTCCAAATCCAGCTCCAGACAAGTGACAAGTGGAGCACCTCAGATTTCAGTCCTGGGACCGCTCTTGTTTGGCATCTACTTCTCTGAAGTACAGGCCAACACTAAGGGACTCTGGCTAACAAAGTTCACAGATGACTGCAAACGTTACTGAATCCCCAAATGATGTGGATATTCTATAAATGGGCCTTACAGAAACAGATGCTTGATGCTAGAGCCATGGGCTTAAGCTTAATGCCAAGAAATGTATAGTTATCCCCTTTGGGAAAAACATGTACCCATGAATTACCACATAGGTGGCAGTACACTAAACACCGAAAGTGTGATGACAAACTTAGGGACATAGGTGGACAGTGGTCTCACCTTCAATAACTACATCGCCACAACAGTCAGGAAATCCTTCTATGTGGCACACCTCATCACTAATGGCTTTTCATCCAGAAAAAAGGAGGTCATTGTCCCACTGTACTCATTCCACATTAGACCCATTATGAAGTACAATGCCCCATTTGGTATGTACCTCACAAGACATCTGCAACAACTGGAAAGGTTGCAGAAGTGCCTCATTAAAAGAATCACAGGCCTAAAGCAGATGCACTATGCTGACCATCTAAAAAAACTCCAGCTATACTCTGTGGTATATCATCTACTCAGAGGTGATCTCTGCTTAACATACAAGGCCATGTCAAACTCTGAGCTGTTGGACATGCTCCACTTAAAGAAATCCCAATCCCTCAGAGCCACACACTCCAGGGATCTAAACCTTGTCGTCACAATGGAAAAAACATACTGGAGGGATAGGTTCCTGACCCAAAGACTCCCCATACTCTGGAATAGACTGCCCATGCATGCCAAGCAGAACGCCTCTTTAGCCCTCTTCAAAAGGAACCTTGATGATTGGATGGGAGATAGGAAATTCACACCGGGGATCACGTCAGTCACCCTGCTAGACAGGAGTCCAGGGAAGTAAATATCGTGGGAAGAAATATCCAGGGAATTGTTATGGCTAGGCTTGTATAGGCCCAAGGGCCAATAGCCTAGTACCAACCTATGAAGCTATGAACCTATGAACTAGCTCATATTTATAACCTAACTCTGATCACCAGTTCCATAGATACTCCATGGAAACTGATGCAATTACCCTACTTCTTAAAGTAATAATACCTCATCCTAGGAACACTTCATCCCAATATGTAATCTTCCTTCACATTCAGAAATACTGCCTGGTATATAAAGAAACATTATATATATATATATATATATATATATATATATATATATATATATATATATATATAGACATATATATATATATATATATATATATATATATATATATATATATATATGTGTGTGTGTGTGTATATATATATATATATGTGTGTGTGTGTATATATATATATATGTGTGTGTGTGTATAGATATATATATATATATATATATATATATATATATATATATATATATATATATATATATATATATATATATATATATATATATATATATATATATATATATATATATATGTGTGTGTGTATATATATATATATATGTGTGTGTGTGTATATATATATATGTGTGTGTGTGTATATATATATATATATATATATATATATATATATATATATATATAAAACATTTACACACACACACACACACACACACCTGTGAAATGGTATTTTATCAGATAGCTTTGAAAGGAGGAGATGCCATCTGAGCTAATACCTAGTTCTGTCAGCTAAAGTATGAGAGAAGAGTGACTGAGTTAAGTCAAAGTTGAAAGTGAGGTCTGTAAAATGGTTGCAAATAACATGCCTTTGTCCATTAACATTAGAATGTCATTACTAAGCGGCTATATGGCCGTACAAGTGCTCCTCCCTGACCAGAACTCATGCTTTTTGTGTAAGAAAAGCTGATATTTAGTAATATATTCTGTGAGTTGGAAATAGACAATTTTTTTCAAAGATCTTGCACAGGGTTGGAAGGCTGGAAACGGGATGATAGTGGCGAGACACTGTGGAATGTTTTTGTTTGGGAAGTGGGTTTACTATGGAAATTTTCCAGATATTAGGCATGGTGTTAACAGTAAGACAGAGATTTAAGATGTGTTGTAGGGGTTAGACAATGAAGTCTTCACAGTGATAAATGAACTATCGATGCAGGTTTTCTATACATTGAGGAATATCCAGTTATATTTGTTCTAATAGTGGTAGGATGTCCTTGCATAATTTCTGTCTGAAATGGGAGAGAGGAAGCTATTCAGGTGGGGAAATCTCTGGGGGATGGAGCAGTAAGCCTACTGGGTCCCCTTTATGCCTCTACTTAATTATTTTCAGTCCAAGGTCACTGCACCTTAGAGAAGGAGCAATCATCAACAAAGAGTTAAAGGGTGTCTTACTCTGTTCTTGGAAACTGTGGTGAAGAGGAACAGATAAAGCACAAACAAAATCAGTCCTGAATGGTGCAAGTAACAACACATCAGCTGTTACTGCCTTTGATCTGTAGACCATTCATTACTCCTTAACTCCCTCCTAAGATTGGACATAAGCAAAAATGGTCTCCACTGGATCCACAATTACCTTACAGATAGCCATGTCAAAGTAAAAAATGGGAACTCATCTTTCTTCTCTCTGTGCAACTTTTGCTAAAGTCGTACTCCATGGATCTGGTATCTTACCCCAACTATTTTCACTATTAGTTAATTGTCTCCCAGCTCACGTACCTCAACAACCCCCATACTTATCTATGCAGACAATATGATAATCTACATATTTCACCTCTCCAACTCTACCCTCAAAAAAAGGTAGAAAAGATCTACATGTATTATTACTATGGCTGTAATACAATATCCTCATACCGAAAACCATTCCTCTCTCTCTCTCTCTCTCTCTCACTCTCTTCCTTTCCATCCCAGTCACAAAGCTCCACTCATATGACCACAGCTTATCAGTAATGGAACCTCAGACATGTAAATCACTCCCTGAAAATCTAGGAGACATCACCTCCTTTCCTTGTTTTAAACATCAGCTCAAGACATTTTTATACACAAGAGCTGCTTGTAAATACTTTTCTCCACAATGCATTACTTAACTCTGTAACTGCATTATGAACACTCTTCCCTACCTCCCTACACTCATTTCATAATTAAATGTTAAGACATCCATGCTAGATTAAGGCCCATCTGTCTCCTCACTTTGTCCTGTACCCTCCACCATATCATCTCCGCATCCCGCTCTTCACCGCTTCCCTAGGAGTCACAGCTCTCACCTCTTTTTACTCTACTTTGGCTCATCTGTCATCCACCATCCTGTGTGCCATTATAGCCCAAATTAACCTGTAAGTAGAATTATATATACTTTGATATTAGCTAGATTCATATTACATGCTAGATATTGTATTTAATAGATTCCCACTATGTTAGACAGCTTTCCACAACGGTGCTATAATGTTTTTGTTTGCTTATTATTGTACTTGCATTCTTCCTCTATATTATAAAGTACATCTTTGTCTACTATAACTTTGTACTTGTAACCACCAACAAGGTGACAATACATAAGACAAATAGAAGTTTTCAGCTTAAAAAAATCTAGTCCTAATCAGTACTACTTTTAAGATACATTTTTGGATCAGCACTACTTTTAAGACACTTTTCTAGAGTGGCACTACTTTAAGACACTTTTCTAGATCATTACTACTTCAGGACACTTTTCTAGATCAGTACTAGTTTTAGCACACTTTGTACTTGCTTTTCCTGGGCTGAATCTGAAAACTGTCCATATAGATCTGTGCTCCTCTGCCGTCAACAAATGATAAATAGATAATTATAGGCTCATAGGTATGTACTAGGCTATTGGCCCAAGGGCCTATATAAACCTAGCCAAAAAGGTACCCTGGCTTTCGCCACCCAAGAAAATTATTTTCCTGTGCCCCTGTTGAGCAGAGCCACAGAAGTGATCCCCGGGGAGAATTTCCTATCTCCCATCCAATCATCAAGATTTTTCTTGAAGAGGGCTAATGAGGAGCTTTGTTTGATATAGAAAGGTAGTTTGTTTCAGCATATAGGAAGTCTCTGGGACAGGAATCTTTCCCTCCAGCATGTTCTGTTTATTGTGGTGACAAAGTTTAGGTCCCTAGAGCATGTAGCTCAGAGGGATTGGGATTTCTTTAAGTGGAGCATGTCCAACAGCTCTGGGCTTGACATAGCTTTGTATGTTAGGCATAAATCGCCTCTGAGTAAGCGATATGCGACTGAGTAAAACTGGGTTTTTTTGAGATGTTCTGGTAGGGCATCTGTTTTAGGCCAGTAATCCTCTTTGTGAGGTATTTCTAGTTGTTGTAGATGTCTTGTGAGGTATATACCAAAAGGGGCATTGTACTCTATAATGGGTCTAATGAATGATGGGTAGAGGGGAACAATGACCACTTTTTTCCTGGATGAGAAACCTTTTGTGATGACCTCACGTAGAAGGACTTCCTGACTACTGTAGTGATTTGATTGTAAAAGGAGAGACTACTGTCCACCTGTGTCCCAAGGTCTCTTATCATACTTTCACTGTTAAGTAGACTTCCACCTATGTGGTAGTTCATGGGTACAGAGTTTTTACCAAAAGGGATGACATTGCACTTTTTGGCATTGAACTTGAGGCTATGGCTTTGACACCAGGCATCTGTCTCAGTGAGGCCCTTTTGTAGGATGTCCACATCATTAGGAGTTTCGATTATGGCTTCTAGTTTGCAGTCATCTGCAAACTTCTTTAGCCAAAGACCTTCTGTGTTAGCCTGTACTTCTGAGAAGTAGATACCAAACAGGAGAGGACCCAGGACTGAACCCTGTGGTACTCTACTTGTCACTGGTCTGAAGTTGGATTTGGAGTTTGCTACTTTCACAGTGTGGGTTCATTCAGTGAGCCAGATGGCAACCCATCTTGTGACATAGGGATTTATACCTAGTTTAGTGAGTTTATCTATAATTCCAGAGTGGGGGATGGTGTTGAAAGCCTTGGAGAGATCTAGATAGGCTGTGTGAACCACCTTACCCTCATCTATGGCTTTAGTGACCGCTTCAAAGAAGTCTATCAGGTTTAGGAGACATGATCTGCCTTTTACAAACTCGAACTCGGTGGGGTCCAGAGTCATTGTTTATAAGTTCCATGATGATATGTTCCGGCAGTAGTTCCTGGGATCCATGGTGGCTCCCCCTTTGTGGAGTGGGTAACTGTCCCTGTGTGCCATTCAGTGGGCGCAAAGCCTGAGGTGATGCTATGATTGAACATGGTACTTAGGTGGGGTGCCAGTTCATTCTGTAGTTCATATAGAACACAGGCTGGGATGTTGTCAAGTCCCATGGATGCTGTGTTCTTGGCTTTGGAGAGTGTGGTTGTTACCTGTGCAGCCGTGATTACAGGAACTTTGCATTCTTCCGCTATAGAGATGGGCCCTTTAGGGGGTGAGAGGGGGATAAAGTTAGCACTGAACCTATCTGCCAGGATGTTGGCAATATCAGTTGGTTCTTTATATTTAATGCCATTGTGCTGTAACTCAGAGCGGATCTGAGTGTTGCTATTGAGATTCTTGACATAGCTATAGAATGCTTTGCAGTTGTCTTTAGAATCAGTGGCGATTTTGTTTTCGTAACTAGCTTTGGAGGATTTTATGAGGGATCTCAGCTTTTTACTGAGGCTGACCAGAGAGATCCTCCAATCATGGAATTTTACTCTTTTTTGCAACAGTTTCTTTCTTCTGTTGTAGAATTTGTTTATGGCAGGGGACCACCAGACTGACTTCCATTTTTTTGGAGGATAGCATCTTGGTTCTGTTAGGGATTGCATGATCCATGCACTCGTGTAAGTGCTTATAAAGTGCAGGATTCAGCAGTTGTACCTCTTTTGCCCGTCTGCATGGGTGTCGTGAAATTTGCCACTTCTGTCTTAAAAAGTGTGAAGCTGGCTTTGGAGAAATTTTTTACGGTGGTTTTCCTAATGGGGTGAGGGGGCGGGATGTGGATGTCTAGGATGATTAGCTTGTGGTCGGATCTGACCAATGAGGAACTGACCTCTGGTGTGGAACACCGGTTGCCCATGTTGGTAATGATCTGGTCTAGGATATTGCTGCCCCTGGTGGGGGTATGGATAAGCTGATCCAAGGCGTTAGAATTTATGAATTCCAGAAAATGTTGAGCAAAAGAGTTGGTACATGAGTAGTTTTCCCAGTTAATGGTGGGGTAGTTGAAATCGCCCATTATTAGGGTGTTAGGTTGTACCCTAATATTTTCCAGTGTATCTAGAAATGAGGAGTGGGAATCCTGTGGCATGGTGGGGGATCTGTAACAAACTACAATTTGGATTGCGGTCTTGCCCAGAGTTAGTTGCACTTGGGTAATCTCGGATGCATTATGCTGAGCAACTAGCCTGGAGGTGTGGATATCCTTAATGAATATGGACACATCTCCGCCTTTAGTGTTTCAGTCCAGGTTAGGTGGCCGAAAGGTGTGGTATGAATTATAGCCTGGTAATGGAGGGGTGCTCTCTGGAGCCTTGAACTAGGTCTCTGTCACTGCACAGATGGTGATGTTCTCCATTTTAAGGAGTGCCTCAAGTGAGTGCATTTTGAGGTTTAGACTTCTAGCATTGAGTAGCATTACTCTCAGATTTTGCTTGCTTGTACCTGTTACTGTGGTGAGTTTGTCATTTGAACCTTGGTTAAAAAAGGCACTATAGGGGTGGCAAAAGCCTTAGCCAGTATCTAGAATCCTAAGGCCAACAGGTGCAGGCCATCTCTGGCAAAGCACTGTGGTCTGTTGATCATGTCATCCCAGGCTGACAGATACTGGATCCCCTTAGAATGACACCAGTAGCTTAGCCAATTGTTGAAGTCAATCATTTTGTCCTTGTACTGTGGTATTATTCTGAGTGATGGCAGGATGCTACTCAGGGCTAGGGTCATACCTGCCTGGGCTACAAGATCGGAGAGCTCCTACATGTCTCTTTTCATGTAGTCCAGGGAGCTATGTCTCAGGTCATTCACACCAACATGGGCAATGACAGTCATATTTGTACTTGTTGTGGAGTGACCTGAGTGCGTGCATTATGTGGTGGATCCTGGCACCTGACAGGCAGCTGACAGTAACTTTTTCCTTGTTTAGCCTGGTGAGTGTACCATCAGTGTGCCTGACTATAGAGTCACCTATGACTAGAGTGCTGAGTACGTTGCTATGCCTTATGGGCTGTGGTTGAGTGGCACACTGAGTTTGTGGGCTATATGTCATTTGGATTGTGTTGGGGGAGGGGTGGAGGTTGCTTGCTTTTCTGCTTTGGAGGTCCTTGGTGCTTGGGCAGATTTTTATTGAGAGCCTCCGTGAATGTAGGTGTGTGTTTTGGTGGTGTAGGTTTTGAGGGACTACGTGATAAGTGTGGTGTGGTGCAAGTGTTTACCTTCTCCTCTTGACTGTCTAATCCAGTCCTGGGCGAAGAGAGCTTTGCTTCCAGTTTGGCTATATAAGTGCATCTCTCACAGGTTGTAGTGTTGGGTGGTAGGAGGAGAGGGTTGTCTGTGTACGTGAGGCAATTGCTGCATTGCCACAAGATGCCCAGATTCATCATGTAGACAGGAGAAAACACCGGGAGCTGACCCTTAGACATGCCTGGATAGGTGCTTATTTATTAAGTACTAAAACCTGTTTTCCTCTAGACAAGTAAGAAAAGTTGAGTGTTGTAGTAATTTGTAGCTTATTTAGTGCTTATAATGAGTTCTGAACAAGTGCTGAGCTCAAAGAAATAGATTTGAGTGCTAAAACTAAAAAACTGGCTAGTTCTAAGGGAAAATTTGAAGAGGAGACTTTATGGCAGCAAATACTGCAGCAATTGGAGAGTGTGTGGGGTACACAGAGAGTCTTTTTCCATTGCAAAGAATGCTAAGTTGATGTTATAATTTTAGTGGGGACCATGTTTGATTAGTTTGAATCTAAACAGTTTGCCGTTGATGGGTCATGAGTCAGTTTCTCACTGTATATGTACTCTAGCTATTGTTTTAACCCATATTCACAGGTTTGTCAATTTGGACACACAGCTGTGAGGAATCTTTCCAGATCCAGTTTTCTGTTCATAGGAAGTTATTAGGCTAAAGACCTTAGGACTCTTACAAACCTAGCCAGGTTCTACCCTTATTTCCACAATCAGCACCTATTGACCCTGTCCAAGAGGGACACAGATGGAACCCCTGGGGTGAATTTACGGTTACACATCCAGTCGTCCAGACTGAGTTTGAAGAGGGCCATTGTGGTGCTCTGTTTGACATGAAGTGGGAGTCTGTTCCAAAGGTGTGGTAACCTCTGAGAGACAAATCTGTCCCTCCAGCAGGTTTTATTAATGTCACATACCAGGATAAGGTCTTTAGAGTGAGTAAACTGTGTACCCTTTGACTTGTGGATATGCATCATTTCCAATAAAGCAGGGTCAGAAATTGCCTTATATGCAAGGCAGAGATGACTTGCGGATATGCATCATTTCCAATAAAGCAGGGTCAGAAATTGCCTTATATGCAAGGCAGAGATCACCTCTAAGTGGTCTGTATGTAAAAGAATAATGTGACAGTGATTTCAAATGATCCATATAGGAAAGATACTGAAGACCTTGAATTTTCCTTGTGAGGAACCTTTGTGGTCTCTCCAACTGCTGCAGGTGCTTGGAAAGGTACATAACAAAACGGGCATTGTACTCAATTATTGACCTGATGAGGGAAGAGTACAGAGAGGTTATAACTTTTTTTTTTCTGGAAGCAATGCCCTTATTTATGAGATGAGCAATATAGAATACCCTTCTTACCACTGTTGAGACATGGTGGTCAAAGGTAAGGTGGCTGTCAACCTGTTTGCCCAGGTCTCCCACCACTGAGTGCATACTTAGGGTATTGCTATTGATGTAGTAGTTAGCAGGAACATCGCTCTTACCGAAAGGGATGATAATACATTTGTATGCATTGAGTTTAAGGACATGGCTTTGGCACCAATCATTTGTTTGTGTAATACCTTCTTGTAGGATGTTGACATCATGTGGAGATTTTATGACCACTCCCAGTTTGCAGTCATCAGCAAACTTTGTCAGCCACAGACCTTTATTTCTTGCATGTACTTTGGAAAAATAGCTTCCAGTCAGTAGAGGTCCCAGAACTGATCCTTGTGGAACAGCACTGGTTACAGATCTGGTGTTGGAGGTGGATTAACTATTTTGACTATATGGGTTTTATCAGTGAGCCAGTCAGCGACCCATCTAATGATATAAGGGTTGATACCTAGTTTTAATTTCTACAAGTCTTTTATGTTTCTAATACCATGACAGGAATGGATCCATTCCTAAGTCAAAGTATGATTAAAGTTCATGAAATTAGTATTGTTTCAATCTTTGATGTCAGCCAGAATTGCTCTTCGCAGCACCCACAATGTGCCCATTAATGACTTCTTCTGGGTTACATGTACTGGTAACATATCTAAATGCGATTGCAGATTCTTTTTTATAAGACCCGTTGCTCCTACTACTATTGGAACTGTCTGGGTATCCTTCTTCCACATTGCTCTCATTTCTGCCCGTACATCCTGATATTTTATGACTTTGTGTCTCACTGTACACAAGACACTGTAGTCACTGGGTTTGACAATTTCAATAATCAATGCTACTTTTGTATTCTTTTCATGGAGCACTATAACCCATTTTCTAGCATCTTTTGAACTGTTGGCAGTGGGTGATTCCATGTGATGTAGACTTCATCATTTTCTATGATGCTTTGTGGCTCATGTTTCCAGTGTTTTTCAGCCACTTCAATACCATAATGTTTGCACAATCCCCAGTGCAATAGTCTTGCCACATTATTATGCCTTTCAGTATACAGTCCTTCTGCCACTAGTATGTCACAACCAGCAATGAAGTATGCAACTGTTTCCAATTCTGATTTACAAAACCTACATTTGCCTGTTTCTCTCACATGTTCAATGGACTTTGTAAACCAGTGTGTACGTAACCCACTATCTTGAGCCACCAATGTTAGCCTTTCATCTCTTGGTTTGAATTTGCCTCCTGTTAACCATTCCTGCGTTCAATCCTGATCAACATGAGGTTCTTCCAGACATTTTCTATACTTGCAATTATGTTTATGCATTTCCAAATTTCTTCCCATCTGGTCCTTCACCTTATATTCTTTCAAATGTTTTTTGGCACATTCAGTTGCTGACTGATTTTTATCTACTTCTGATTTGATTTCCATTCCTGCTTGACATGGATATGCTTCTGCTAGATTAAGCAAAGAAGTCATCTTAGATTTATTCTCCTCATGTTTCAAAACTTTTACTACATTTGGGTCTTGTGACGTCAGCAGATATGTATACAGTCCCGCAACTACAGATCTATACATGTAATCAGTTTCAAGGGGGCCCATACCTCCTTCGGAAAGGGGAATATATAATCTTAGTATGCACTGATTTTTGTAAATCATTTGGTGAGCATGAAGCATCCTTCTTGTTTTCCTGTCTAATCTATCCAACATTTTTGAGGCCAGTCAATCACTCCAAATCTGTAAGTTAGGAAAGGAAGAGCAAATTAGTTTATAGCTTGAATATTGTTTCTAGATGTCAGCGATGTTTTCAGGATTAAGTTAAGTCTTCTAAAGTATTCCTTACTAAGTTTTATTTGCATTTGCTCATGTTTTATTGTTGATCCTTCATTGATTCCTATATATTTATATACTCCTCTTGCTCAAGTTCTTTTATATTTCATTCTTGTCCCAAACTGATGTTTTCTTGGTGCTGCAGTTTTACTGCTTAAAAGGTTGCTTTTGCAGATTTATCAAGACCAAATAACATTCTTATGTCATCTGAAAAAGTTTTGACAACTTGAAGTTGTGCTTTCAGTCCCTCATCTGATGAGCTATACAATTTTAAATCCTCGGCAAATAGAAGATGAGAAGTCTTTATATTTCGTAGTTTTCTAGGAGCCAAATTATAGGGCCTAAGCTAGATAGGTTAATTGGTTAAGGGCAAGACAGAATAGCAGCGGTGACAGAGAGTGACCCTGAACTATCCCCTTTGCATTATTATCCCTATAATAACAATTTGTCCTTTATCATGGCTTAATTGCAAAGTGGTCTGCCACTGTTTCATGGTCACTGTAATGTAGTCAATCAGTGTAGGTCGCATTTTATACATTTTTAAGGACTGTTATCCATGAATGTGGGATACTATTAAATGCTTTTTTGTAGTCAATCCATGCCATACTTAGATTCTTCCCCTATTTACAGTCCTCCACTATGACTTTATTTAACAACAAATGGTCCTTTGTTCCATATGACTTTCTTTTATTGAGCTTTTCTTTTACTGCCATAATTGAGTTTTCTTCTAAATGACTATAAACTCTGTTGGCATCAATTCCCGTATATAGTTTATACATTGACAGAAGGCAATTTATTGATCTATAATGTTTAGGGTAGCTTGCAGGTTCACTCTTAAGTAGGAGGATTGTTTTTTTTCCTGTTATTAGCCAGGATGGTGTCTGTTCGGGGTGCGCATATAAATAGTTCTTACTCATGGCTAAATCTTCGTGCAAAGATGTTAATAGTTTTAACCAAAAGCCAGGTACTGCATTTGGGCATGGGGGTTTTCCAGTTAGAGGCTTTTATTAACTTTGTTTCAATCTCTCTGGATTTTACTTCATCTCATTTCATTCTTATTCTTTCTTTTACTTCTTCTATCCATTTAGCATCTTTGTTATGTTCCACAGGATCTTCATAAATACTTCTCCAAAAAGTACCCATTTCTTCTTTTTTTTTGTCGGTCTTTCAATTTCTTTTACCTTTTTCCCAATTCACTACAAAGCTTTTTGGGTCATCAATAAACTGCTTATTTTGTACTTTTCCTTTAAATTTATCTGCTTATCTTCTAAGTTTTTCACCTGTGCTGAAATGTTTAGTTTGTTGTTTGCGATAATGTATGATAGATCCTGATATGTTCTAATACTGTGCAATGCTTTTATTACATCTATCTTTCTAAGTATTTTTGTTGATTTGCTCCTGCTTCTATACTCTTCTAACAGTGACTCTTCTTATTTTAATTGCTTTACAGTTTTCTCTAGTCAATAGTCCAATGATGGTATTAATTTTCTCCCCTTCCTTTCCCTCACTACCCTGTGTTCTTGTAGTAGAAATTTATCAGTTATTAATTTAGCTGCACAGTAATATATCCATTTACTTTTGTTATATCGCATGGATCTCTGTGGACAGTCTTAATTACTGTGTTCATTTGTTTTATCAGACTTCTTACTTTTTGGGTTTTATTGACCTTCTGCAGTCTGTTTCTTTCATTGATGTTAATATGTCTATCTATCTTTATTAAATCAAGCAACTCTTCTCTTAGCACATTTGCTTTTAAACTGAGGGCACATTTTTGTTTTCCATTTCCTGCAGGCATTCTATAGAAAGATCTATACCATCTTCTTGTGGCACATTCTCTTCAGTTTCATCCTGTGCCATCTGTTGCTCTGTCATATGGGAACTCACTGGCCTACCACTCCTCAAAATTGACTGCATCAGAGTTTCCACAGTTTCTTGTTCCTTCCCTTGCTGTCCAACTTGAAGTGAACATTTGTATTGGTTTCCTGTGGAAGGCTCCAAAGTATCTTCATATGTCACTTGACCAATTGCTTCCCATTCCACTGGTTAGCCCTTAATTTGTATGTCCATTGTTCTATCCTGTTGTGGTACTTTCTGAATTAGATTTTCTACACTAAATCCTTCACTTCACAGGTACGCCATAACCTCAGTTTCTATTTCTTTAACTTCTCCATTACTAATTTTCTTTTCTACTTTTCCTCTTTGTCTTCTTATTTTTTGTATTGTAAAGTTTTCCATGTCTGGATTCTTTTCTCTGCATTTCTTTTCAAATATCTTTGGTGCTGCTCTTTTATATTAATTAGTTTTGTTTTCTCCTTTGCATAGATATTACACCATATTAAATCTCTGACCTTCCTGTATCTCCTTACTTTGGGGACTCATTCCATCATGCTGTGATGTAATCTGTGTTAGACCTTCTACACCGAATCCTTCACTTCGCAGGAACTCCATAACCTCAGTTTTTATTTTTTTAACTTCTACTTTACTAATCTTCTTTTCTACATTCTCTCTTTGTGATATTATTTTTTGTATTGTGAAATGTTCCATATCTGGATGCCTTTGCCTGTATTTCTCTTTGAATATCTTTGGGGCTGCCTTCTTTATATCGATTAATTTGGCTTTCGCCTTTGCATGAATATCGCACCATATCTCCCTTTCTTTTCCATGTCCATATTTCTTTTTTATAGTTTTCAAAAATCTCTAGGTTTTGTTGTTTATTTTTTCACACTTCCTCAGATGCTTCTTTTTCCAAACAGATCAAAGTTTCTTGGTCTATATACTGTTTTTTTACAAATCTGTTATAGTAATGAACACAAAGGTTTAATTGATGCTTCTGACAGTTTTTCTTGTGGAAGTATTTTTCTTTCCTCTAATTTCTCTCAATCTTCTTTATATCTTGTGTCTGGAAATTCTAGGCCTTTTGCATAACAACAAAACATAATTTATTTCTTATCCTCAGTAGTCCACTCTATTGTCTTTATGGCTCTTTGGCATATCAGTTTTTTGTGATTTTTGTTGACTGCTACTTCCATTTACAACAGGGGCTATCTTCCCCTGGGCCTGAACTAGCCCCATTGTAGGAATGTTTCTGTATTTTGAGGATTCTGCACTGTCATTTTTTTCCAGTTCTGGCACCAGTGGGCCTACCAGGATTGGACACTTTTTTTATCCTAGGCCTTGTGCACCCAGCTATCTTTTTTAACTTTTGACCTACTTCTGTCCATGATATATGCTATATAAATACAATCTATACATCAGTGTCGCCTTGGTGAGATTTTGTGAAAAACAGGGCCCACCTCGTGAATGTACTCACCAACACTTGAAGATGCATTCAATTCCAGCAATACTACTCTCTTTACTTGCTGACTTATCTCTCCATTCGGACCCCTAACTGATACCTAGCTGTCTGAGTTTGTCATTTATGCCAATGAGGCTTGGTTAAGTCTAGGTAGCCTGTATGCACAGATTTGCCCCTCATCCAGTGCCTTGGAGACTGTCTCAAAGAAGTCCACCAGATTTAACAGGTATGATCTCTCTTTAACAAATCCAAATTGAGTAGGGTCAAGTGTTTGGAGATTGCCTATATTTTTAGTCAGGTTAATAGGTCTATAGTTCCTGGGATCAGTGGAAGCACCACTTTTGTGCAAGGGGATAATGGTGGCCACTTTCCATTCAGCTGGGATGAAGCCTGTGCTTAGACTACAATTGAAAAGAGTACCCAGTGGTGCTGATAATTCTTGTTGACATCCATGTAAGACGCAGCCTGGGATGTTATCAGGTCCCATAGATACTGTGTTTTTGGCCTCAGAGAGGGCATTTATGACCTGCTCTTTAGTGATACAAGGCAGGGGACAGGCGGTGGGGATGTCATGGGGTTTGTGTGGCGAGGACAGGGGAGTGAAGTTTTCACAGAACCTGCTGGCTAACAGGTTAGCTATGCCCACAGGCTCATTGTATGTGGTATCATTAACTACCAGTTCGGCACATATCTGGGCCTTTCCTTTTAGGTTACAGATGTAACTAAAGAATGCTTTATGGTTATCCTTAGTTCAGGAAGCTAATTTGAATTTGTAGTTTGCTTTGGAGGACTTCACAAGAAGTCTTATTTGCTTGTTTAAGCTGAAGAGGGGGTGTTTCCAGCTTAGGGCTCGCTCCGTCTTACTCTTACACAGCAATTTCTCCATCTTATTGTACAGCCTGTTAATGGCAGTTGTCCACCAGGCAGGTTTGCTCTTCCATGAAGAGCTTGTTTTGGTTCTATCAAGTACGGATGAGTCAATACAGTTATACAGGTGTTTGTATAAAGCATTGGTGTAGAACTCGGCATAGTTGCCTATTCATCTGAGGGGGGAGGTGAAGTGAAGCTATTTATACCATCCTGTAAGAACTTATAATCTGCTTTGGAGAAGTTTTTTAGTTTAGTTGCTGCCTGGGGGGGGGGGGGGGGGGGGTCAGGAGTGATAGTTACTTCGAATGAGACTTGATTGTGGTAAGATCTCAGCATGGAAGACCTCACCGTGGGGATGCTACAGTGGTCTCTTATATTGATACAGACCAGATCCAGAATGTGTGGGTGTCAAACAGCTGGTCTAGGGCATTGGAGTTAATAAAGTCAAGGAACCTGTGGACAAGTGTTACAGCACACTTGCTGGTGTATTATTTGAAAATAGTGTGAAAAAGTGAAATCTAATTTCTGAAAGCAACATGAAAAAATAAAATCTAATTTGAGAAAATGGTATAAACAAGTGAAATCTACTTTATCGATCCTTTGTGCAAGGTAAGATAGGAAGTTTATCATTCTCTGTCATTATACATATAGTCAGTCAGGACCATGAAAAACACACAATCATTATAATCAGTGATGTGGAGGAATATGTCAGACAGTTGTTACATGGACACTGTTGTGTAAAAATGTCAGAATGATTATTGGCCCTTCATGTTTCATAGAATCCATGTAGTTTGGCTTTCTTTTTTGGTCTTTTTGTAGTCTCTGCTCTATAAAATTTCTCTTTAAACTCTAACTTCTAATAATGTCCTTTAAAATGGCAATGTTTGCTGTACAGGGTTTGAGGAGTTGGACTGTAGCACAGCTGAACTTTCCAAGTGTCACACTATGGGCAACCAACTTCACTTTTTTATGGGGGTGCATCAATAACTTTCTTTAAAGTTGTTTGGAAGTAAGATTGCTTCTGATTTTTGAAAAATTAAATATGAACCAGGGACTGGCCACTAGTTATCTCTCTAAGGAAGGGTTGGTGAGGGTTTTCTAACTCATTCCAGACTACTATGCGATGCTAAGTCACTTGTGGTGAGCATAGGATATTTGAAACTGGTGTGTCAATCATCAGTTCAAGAAATACTGAGGTTGTGGTGGTGGAGGTACAAACTGGACTCATATTTTTCTGTTTGACTGCATCAGGTCTTATATAATGAGTTACCTTAGTGTTCAGAGCACCTTGTAAAAAGAAGTGGTGTATGTCATTTAGTATGAAAAACTTTCCACATGTCTGATATCATGTATGTGTGACAAACTGTTTTTGAAGCTGACATTTTATAATACTAACCTACATCTTGTCAAGTGCAGACTAGTTGAAGTTACATCTGGCTGATTTAAACTTTCCAAAGTTGAACTCCTTTTATCATATTTTCCATAGAAAATCACTGTTGCTACAGTTAATAATTGTGTGCCAGCAGCAATTTCTTTCCTAGTATTTTTTATCTTTGTTTTATGTTTGTTCATAGAGCTTGTATGTATAGGTTTCAGAGGTGTAGATGCTTGCCCCCTACATGGTGAGTTCAGAGGAACTTGCCCACTCCCACAAAATACACTTATTTTAAATGTTCTCATGGGGTTGAGTCCTCGTGTGGTCAGAGATTTGGGTCCTTGTCTACTTGTACACTGAGGACTCACATTGGAAGCTCTGGAATAGTCACTAATGTTTTCCATGTTGTCCTAAACTGTTCTTCATAGATTAGATAATCTATACTTATGTTATAGATGTCCATAGTTTGCACTTTGCAGTATTTTACAGTAGTGTGTAGGTATTGCAGAGCCTTCTTCAGATGTTTTGCTATTAGAGCAATCATTTTTTGGATTATGTGCACAGTTGCATTGTAGATTATAGGAAATACACTGCTGGTGAACTTTAAAAGTACCATTTACGAAATAGAAGCATGCAGATAATAATTCCTTGCAATCTGCATGTTGAGCCATGTTGTCAATTTTCCCTTGGTGCTGTTTTTAGAAATATGAGTGCATAGCTTATTTGTGGTCACTAGATGGCGTCAAATGAGCAACAAATGTTTTCCAGCTGCATAAAAAAAGATCAGGGATTTGAACTGCCTTTATTCTCTTGTTTTATGGGTTGCTGCAAAAATAAATAAAACAAATCTATTTTGTGGCTTTCAATGTGTATATAATTTTAACAGAGAGGGTTAAGACTACAAGGTGTTTTGTAGTTTTGGTGGGTTTGGTGATTTTGTTCCCTGTAGTTTCAATTTATGACTGCAGATTAAACTTTGAGCAAATGAGCAAGTCAGTTAACCAGACAATGTACTTTCACTATCCCAGAAAATGGAAATTTGTTTTTTAGAGAGCTCACCAGTAACAGTAACATAATTTATGTATATTACTTTGCACATTGTTTTGACCACATACTTGGAATCTTGATATTGTGTTGCTCAGGGACTTTACGGTTAACTTTCACAGCTGTTGCCTGCATACACATTAAATACCTGCATTATTATGTTATACAAGACAGGCAGGTTATCTAAGGTTAGAAGATGTGAGCATTGTTTGTGGCTTTACCCTACAGATAAATGCTAAGTTAAATTAGAAGCCTTTAAAGTAAGAACCATTCATACCCCTTGCAACTAAACGCTATTTTAAATGATCATTGCCTGTGTTTTTGTAGTGCTCAGAAATTAGACCTAAAATGTTTAATATTGGTCTTGTAAACAATGTTAATCTCTCAATATATGTGTAAGAGGAGAGAGCTGAGAAATACCAGAAATAATTACTGCTGCAGAGTTTCGTACTCACAGTAAACACTGGGTATGTAAGTGCTCAAGGTTGTCACAAAGCACTTTGTAACTGTCCTCTCTATGAGACTGATGTATTACCAATTATTTGATAGTCATTTTTGGGAAGAATGCATAATCAGAAAGTGGAACTGTGGCATTTTCACAACTACTGATAGAGTCAACATGCAAGTTAAGTACACTCCCAAACTTTTAAATTGAGAAACAAACTCACTGGCCCCCAAGTCTCTGCTAGACAGAGGCAGACAAGTAATGCCAAAGGTAACATACCCTCCTTCACATAACCATTAGAAACTTCCTAAAACCCCCCCTCCTAATAAACATCCATGATACATGTGAAGGCTGCCAGCCTAGCGAGATAGAATTTTATAGATAATTCTGTAATTTGTAAATATTAATGTAAGCCACAGGCTTGTTGTCTTAAATGGAAAAAATGCTGTTATATGTGTAACTGCAAAATTGTAACAACAGTGCACTCTGCTAACCAAGTAAAGTATGTTGTGACCCTTTGATGTAAACATGGCTCTGGACGGTCTAGATGAAGGAATTGTTGCTATTGTTTTAAGGCCAGAGTTAATTGCCAGAATTTGCATGCATAAATGTCCTTTATTGCTCTGGTTTCTACCCAGAAGTGAAGAATGTAAATGTGGTTTCTGTTAGCCAGGGAACCCAGGGAAGTGTGAAGAATGATGTAATGTGAACCAGGAATATGATTTTAAAAACAGAGAGAATCAGAGAGCATTAAGCATTTTTGTCTTGACCATCCAAATCATCAGCACTGTCTTGCTCTATATGTAAGTTTATCTTAGACTTGTGTTTTCTCTTAGAAATAGCTAGAAACTAGAAAGATTAGACTGTGTTTTTCTGTGATGTCAGAACTGTACTACTGAATTATTTTAACTATTTCTCTGTGATCTCTGAACTCTTGACTAGCACTGTGTAGTAAAACGAATTGTCTTGTGTTTTGACTATTTGTTATTAAATATTTTAAACCCTTTCAACTGTGGCTGTTTTTGAAGAGATAATTTAAGCTCTTTAGAGTACTTGCATGCCTTTGGTAAAATTGTACAAAGCCACTTCAATAGCTTTAGCCCTGGGCTATACTACCAATTGGATAATAATATTGCACAATAATAATTGGACACCCTTTAAGGGCCTTTGAGTAGCTGATAAATATTATTGGGTGGTGGCAGCTGGTACTACCATATAGTCTGGGAAAAAGGGGGCACAGCTGGAGAACCTGTGCCAGCCTTCCCCAGGAGGGTCTGTGTGGTTGTATAAACTCTTCTTAAAGTGTGTGCGTGTGTGTGTGTGTGTGTGTGTGTGTGTGTGTGTGTGTGTGTGTGTGTGTGTGTGTGTGTGTGAGACAGCTGCCTGGGCAGGGACACGAAGCACTGGTTGGACAGAGAAGGTGCTGGTGGTTTTAGCTTGCCCACTAGGCTGAGATCTGGACCCTATAGCTGTGCCAGTGGGGAGTCTTATTAGGGACCTGGAGAGCAAGGGAGTGACCAGCCCCAGACTGACTGTGATCTCTGTGTGCTCTTAAGGGAAATTGCACTTTACTGTGTGTATTTGTTATCCTTTCCTCCTATATGAGATGCCCCTCACTGGTGTTAGTGGTGAGGATTGAGGCTTCTTGATTGCTGGCCAGGGCACAGGCATAATATATTAATTGTTTGGCAGTGGTGGATGTCCACATCACATATTAATTGGTGGCAAATACTAATTGGCTTGTAGTGGTGTGGGTAGAATGAATTCCTGTAGCTTGTGTACAGTGAGCTTTGAAGGTGTTTTGTACTCTAAATCAGCCATGCAGTGAATACTCAGAGTTCAGATCACAATTGTTGTATTTCATTTGTTAGCTTAGTTAGTCAGGGTGAGCAGGCAGCATGTCAGCAGAGGAGTATGGAAAGCTGACAAGGAGCCAGCTGGTGGAGATGTGCCAGGCTAGGAGACTGGTGCATGGAAACCTGACTAAAGCAGACCTGATTGCAGCCTTGGTTACAGCTGCATCAGAAAACAACAACCAGGAAGAAAGAATGTTCCCCAGAAAATGGTCAGACAACCCCTGGAATAAAATACTTACACTCATAGAGGAAATGCAACTAGACACAATCTCCATCATATGAGTTCAAAGAGATATAGACTTTTGTGGACTTTTTTTTTTCTTTCTCTTCTTCTTCTCTGGATTTTTTATTAATTATTATTGTACTGTTTCTCCTTTGGGTCACTTGTAAATATTGTAAATAATGTTTTTGTTCCTTTTACTATTATTGAATTGTAATCTAATTTTACTGGTTTTGTATTTCTTCTCAAAAAACAAAATAAAAATTTGTTGAGTAAAAAAAGAAAACAACAACCAGGAGGACAATCAGACTGGTAGTGGAGCTATAATACCCTCGGAGAATGGATAGCTCAACCTTTCTGCAGAGGAATTAAAAATCCATCTGGAGCTAAAGAGACTTGAGTTGAAGGCCAGCCGTGTGGAAATAGAAGCAACTGAGAGACTGAGGCGTCTAGAGAGTGAGGACGAGAGACTGCGACATTTGCAGGCTGAGGAGAATGATAAACTGCTACGCCTGAAAGTTGAGGAAAAGGAGAGGCAGAGGCAGCATGAGAAGGAGATGCTGACTCTTCACCAGAGTCATGGAGGTAATGGGGAAGGGAGTAACTGGATCCCAGAAGCACAACAGGTCAGTAAATTTCTTCCACAGTTTAAAGAGGGGGATAATTTTGATAGTTTCATTCATATGTTTGAGAGGGTATGCAAACAGTATAGTGTTGACCAAAGGCTCTGGGTACGGTTCCTGACCCCCTTACTCCACGGTAAAGCTGTAACTGTTTTGTCAAAAATGTCTGCTGTTACATGTTCTGATTATACTGCTGTTAAAAATCACTTATTAGAATTGTTTAAGCTAACACCTGAAATGTATAGGAAAAAGTTTTGTGAGCACAGATGCAAGGCAGATGAAAGTGTGTGTGAATATGTAGCTGAACTGAGCACTTATTTCTCTTTTTATTTCTCCAAGTCTTTTGGGTTTCTAATACCATGATGGGAATGGACACCATTCCTAAGTCAAAGTACGATTAATGTTCATGAAATTAGTATTGTTTCATTCTTTGATGTTAGCCAAAAGTGCTCTTCGCAGCACCCGCAATGTGCCCAGTAACGACTCCTTCTGCAATTCGTATGGTGTTAAATGAATTGGTAACATATCTAAATATGATTGTAAATTCTTTTTTATAAGACCAGTTGCTCCTATTACTATTGGAACTGTCTGGGTATCTTTCTTCCACATGGCTCTCATTTCTGCCTGCAGATCGAGGTATTTTATGACTTTGTGTCTCTCTCTGTACGCAAGACACTGTAGTCACTAGGTGTGGCAATTTCAATGATCAATGCTACTTTTGTCTTCTTTTCTTGGACCACTATATCCAGTTTTCTAGCATCTATCTTTTGGACTGTTGGTATTGGGTGATTCCTATGTGATGTAACTTTCATCCTTTTCTATGATTCTCTGTGGCTCATGTTTCCAGTGCTTTTCAGTCACTTCGATACCATAATGTTTGCACAATCTCCAGTGTAACAATCTCACCACATTATTATGCCTTTCAGTATACAGTCCCTCTGCCATTAGAGAGTCACAACCAGCAATAAGGTGTGACTGTTTCTAATTTGGTTCCACAAAATCTACATATGTCTGTTTTTCCCACATGTTCAATGGACTTAGTAAACCAGCATGTATGTAGCCCAATATCTTGGGCTGCTAATATTAACCTTTCATTTCTTGATGTAAATTCACCTCTCCTTAACCATTCCTGCATTCGTTCTTGATCAACATGAGGCTTTTCCAGAAGTTTTCTAGACTTGCAACTATATTTATGTTTTTTCCAAATTTCTTGCCTTCTCATCTGATCCTTTACCTTATATTCTTTCTTTTGTTTTTTAGCACATTCAGTTGCTGTCTGATTTTTATCGACTTCTGGTTTGATTTCCATTCCTGCTTGACGTCGATATGCTTCTGCTAAATTAAGCAGAGATGTCATCTTTGATTTATTCTCCTCATGTTTCAAAACTTTTACCACATTTGAATCTTGTGAGGTCAGTAGATATGTGTGGAGTCCCATGATTGCAGATCTATACATGTAATCAATTTCAAGGAGGCCCATCCCTCCTTCAGAACGGGGAATATATAATCTTGGTATACATTGATTTTTATAAATCATTTGGTGAGCATGAAGCATCCTTCTTGTTTTAATATCCAATCTATCCAACACTTTTTGGGGCCAGTCAATCACTCCAAAACTATAAGTTAGGACAGGAAGAGCAAATTGATTTATAGCTTGGATCTTGTTCCTAGGTCTCAGTGCTGCTTTCAGGATTAATTTAAGTCTTCTAAAGTATTCCTTACTAAGCTTTATTCGCATTTGTTCATGTTTTATTGCTGATCCTTCATCAATTCTCAAGTATTTATACACCCCCTCTTGCTCAAGTTCTTTTATATCACATTCTTGTCCCAAAATGATGTTTTCCTGGTGCTGCAATTTTCTTTTTTTAAAGGTTGCTTTTGCACATTTATCAAGACTAAATGACATTTCAATATCATCTGAAAAAGTTTTGACAACCTGTAGCTCTGCTTTCAATCCCTCATCTGATGAGCTATACAATTTTAAATCATAGACAAAGAGAAGATGAGAAGTCATTATACTTTGTTGTTTTCTAGAAGCCAAATTATAGTCATGACCTAAGCTGTTAAGTAAACAGCATAATGGATTAATGGCAAGGCAAAATAGCAATGGTGACAGGGAGTCACCCTGGAATATCCCCCTTTGGATTTTTATCCCTGGGATAATGATCTGTCCTTTATCATGGCTTAATTGCAAAGTGGTCTGTCAGTGTTTCATGGTTACTGTAATGTAATCAATCAATGTAGGATGTACCTTATACATTTTTAAGCATTCTTTTATCCATGAATGTGGGATACTATCAAATGCTTTTTTATAGTCAGTCCATGCCATACTTAGAGTCTTCCCTTTCTTACAGTTCTCCACTATAACTTTATTTAACAACAAATGATCCTTTGTTCCATATGACTTTCTTTTATTGCCCTTTTGTTCTACTGCCATAATTGAGTTTTCTTCTAAATGACTATAAACTCTGTCGGCGTCAATCCCCGTGTATAGTTTATACATCGTCAGAAGGCAAGTTATTGGCCTATAATTTTTAGGGTAGCTTGCAGGTTCACTCTTAAGTAAGAGCATTATTTTTCCTGTTGTTAACCAGTGTGGTGCCTGTTCAGGGTGTGCATATAAATAGTTCTTACTCATGGCTAGATCCTTATGAAAAGAAGTTAATACTTTAAGCCAAAAGTTAGGTACTGCATCTGGTCCTGGGGTTTTCCAATTAGAGGTTTTTCTCAACTTTGTTTCAATCTCTCTGGCTGTTATTTCATCCCATTTCATATCCTGTACCTTTAAACTTCTTATTCTTTCTTTTACTTCTTCTATCCATTTAGCATCTTTGTTATGTTCCACAGGATCTTCATAGATACTTCTCCAAAATGTAACTACTTCCTCTTTTTTCGGTGGTCTATCAATTCCTTTTACCTTCCCAATTCTCTATAAAACTTTTTTGGGTCATCAGTAAATCGCTTATTTTGTGCTTTTCCCTTATATTTATCTTTGTATCTTCTGAGTCTTTCCGCCTGTTTCAAAATTTTTAGTTTGTTATCTCCAATAGTGCATAATAGATCCTGGTCTGTTCTAATACTGCGCATTGCTTTTATCACATCTATTTTTCTTAATATTTTTGTTGATCTGTTCCCTCTTCTATAATCTTCTAACAATGACACTTCTCATCTTAGCTGCTTTATAGTTTTCTCTATTCGATATTTCCATGATGGTATTCGCTTTCAACCCCCCCCCCCCTTTTCCCTCGCTACCTTATGTTACTGTGGTAGAATTTTATCAGTTATTAATTTAGCAGCACAGTAATATAATCTTAAAAATTACTTATTAGAATTGTTTAAGCTAACACCTGAAATGTATAGGAAAAAGTTTTGTGAACATAGACGCAAGGCTGATGAAAGTGTGTGTGAATATGTAGCTGAACTGAGCACTTATTTCCATAGGTGGTGAGTGGATGTCAGGTCACCACTTTTGAAGGGCCAGCAGACCTTTTGGTGAGGGAACAAGGCCGTAGCACTTTGCTTGAGGACAATAGGATCTGGTTAGCTGATAGACAATGTGCTACTTCAGATGAGTTGGGGAAGAATTGAGACCTATACCTGGCAAACTGGGAAAGATGCCTCCAGTACTGCTCATGGATCTAAAGGAACCCAGGGTGGGCAGCACAAACTGCCCCAACAGAATCTGCCAGTAGCAGGGGAAGCCACTAGTCCAGGTACATGTCCAGGAGCTAGGGTTAAATGTTTTAAAGGCAACCAGTGGGGACATGTGGCATACAGGTTTCCACAGAGCCAAGGTGGGGAACAAAAGATGAGGAAGCCAGTAAGTGGGAAAGACAAAATGTCAGTAGTAGGTTGTCTTGAGACAACAAGGGCACCGAACTACCATCCTGCATATAGTTGGATGAGGCAGTACCATGCGCTTATGCAGTTACACGCAGTCAGGCTAGGAGACAAGCAGGTAAGTCTGGTTGCCTGAGGGAGACCCAGACAGATTGCATACTTGCAGCCAGGACTGTTGAGGTGGTTACTTTCGGGAGGGAACTACCCTGTAACAGTGAGCCTGAAGGTGAGCCACAGCTGCTTGGGGGTACTGATGGTCCCTTGGACACAGTGAATGCAAAGGTAGAGGTGAGTAGGAGTACCCAGGCTGACAGTGAGGCACCACTGTCAGAGGATGCCAGACTTCCTGTGGAGGGGGAGCTGGGAAGGGTTTCCAGGAGAGAGTTGAGACAGGCTCAGCTCTCAGACCCTTCATTGCAAGGCCTGAGGCAGGTAGCTAGGGAGGCACCTGATTCTCAAGGAAAGGGGGAATCTATATACTGGGACAAAGGGTTACTATACAGAGAGTGGACCCCTGAGGGAGGGCTAGAAGGTGGGAGAGTACAGCAGTTGGTAGTGCCTAGAGCCTACCATCTGGCACTTCTAGCCATAGTCCATGATATTCCCTTTGCAGGTCATATTGGCATAAAACATTCAAAGAGGCATATTTTGCAGAACTTCTATTGGCCTGGAATTTCCAGAGATGTAACAGGGTACTGCAAGACCTGTGAGCAGTGCTAAAAGGTAGGCAAGGCAGGAGACAAGGTGAGAGCTCCTTTGATGCCTTTGCCTGTGATTGAGGAGCCATTTCAGAGGATAGCTATGGATATTGTGGGTCCTCTGAGTACCCCAAGTTCCACAGGGAAAACGTATATCCTAGTGGTAGTGGATTATGCTACACGATACCCTGAGGCGGTGGCTTTGTCCTCCATTGAGGCAGAGAATGTGGCAAATGCTTTGTTAGAGATGTTTAGCAGGGTAGGTTTCCCAAAAGAAATACTAACTGATAGAGGTGCCAATTTCATGTCAGACCTGCTGGCTTGTCTGTGGAAGTCCTGTAGGATGAAGCACATGAAGACCACTCCCTACCATCCCCAGACTAGTTGTCTTGTTGAGAGGTTAAACTCTACAATCAAGTCCATGCTACGGGTATTTGCAGATCAGTTTAAGAGGAAGTGGACAAATATTTGCCCCATCTGTTGTTTGCTTACAGAGAAGTTCCCCTAGAATCCACAGTTTTTTCACCGTTTGAGTTGCTGTATGGGCATAGGGTGAGGAGACCTCTAGATTTAATTCGAAATGAGTGGGAAGGTGACTGCGAGTCTCACAAGGGGTTCATTGTGACATACATCCTAAACCTCAGGACAAGGCTCAGGGAACTCATGGGCTTGGCCCAGGAGAACCTGGCAGAAGCCCAACAACAGAAAAAGGTGTGGTATGACAGGAATGCTCTAGCTAGAGAATATTCTGTGGGGCAACAGTAATGGTTCTCATTCCTGTCAGACACAACAAACTGCAAGCAGCATGTGAGGGACCCTACCAGGTGGTAAGAAAGGTAAGTGATGTTAACTACATGGTGGAATTGCTAGGCAGAAGGCAGGAGGCACAATTTGTACTATGTTAACATGATGAAACCTTACCATGATAGGGATGCCCTTGTGCTGAGCATTTGCAGTGGATTGCAGGAGGTGTCTGAGGGAGATCTGGGGAATGATCTCCTCTGTGAGGCTCGGCCTGACACCTCACTGGAAGAGGTAGCATGTCCCAGCAGCTATCTCCTGCCCAGGTTCAAGAAATTTAAGCAGTGTTGCAGGAATTTGGGGACATGTTCACTGGGAAACCAGGGTGCACCCACCTGGGGCAGCACCAGGTGGATACAGAACCCCAAAGGCCTATTAGGCAGGCCCCTTATAGAGTGCCTGAGAGAGTCAAACAGACTCTGAGGGAGGAAGTACAGGAGATGTTGGAACTAGGGGTGTTTCAAGAGTCCAACAGTCCCTGGGCCTCCCCAGTGGTGCTTGTGCCAAAGAAGGATGGCAGCACCAGGTTCTGTGTGGACTACAGGAAATTAAATAGTTACACAGAGTCAGATGCTTACCTCATGCCTAGGGCAGATGAGGCCCTAGAGCAGCTGGGTGGGGCTAAGTATATTACAACCATTGATCTTACCAAGGGATACTGGCAGGTACCCTTGACTCCCAGTGCTAGAAAGAAGTCAGCCTTTGTGACTCCTTTTGGCTTGTACGAGTTCACAAAGATGCCATTTGGGATGAAGAATGCCCCAGCGACTTTCCAGAGGCTGGTAGATCATATCCTAGAATGAGCAGGAGGGTTTGCCCTTGCTTACCTAGATGATATTGCCATCTACAGCCATTCCTGGCCAGAGAACCTTCAGCATGTCAGGGAGGTGCTGGGCAGACTACAGAGGGCAGGGTCGACCATTAAGCCAAGCCAATGTCAGGTGGGTATGGCAGAGGTCTCCTATCTAGGACATAGAGTGGGGAGTGGTAAGATAAGGCCAGAACCTACCAAAGTGGAAGCCATTCAGGCATGGCCTGCACCTGTTACTAAAAAGCAGGTGAGGGCATATTTAGGGACAGCAGGGTACTACAGAAAGTTTTTCCCCAGTTATAGTACCATAGCTGCTCCCCTCACAGACCTGACAAGGAAGAACAGGCCAGATAAGGTAGTGTGGAACCCAGCATGTGACCAGGCATTCCAGAAGCTTAAAGAGGCTTTGGGAGGACCCCCTGTGTTAGCCAATCCAGATTACAGCAAATAATTTGTTGTGTAGGTGGATGCTTTGAACCATGGGGTAGGGGCTGTACTTAACCAGATTTCTTCAGAGGGGGAAGAGCACCCAGTGGTTTATCTCAGTTGTAGGTTCCAACCCAGGGAGGAATGCTATGCAGCTGCAGAAGAGGAATGTCTAGCCATAGTGTGGGCACTGCAGAAACTTCAGCCTTATCTGTATAGAAGGAAATTCACTGTCATGACAGATCACAGCCCCTTAACATGGTTAAACACAGCCACCCAGCAAAATGCCAAGTTGCTAAGATGGAGCCTGGGGTTGCAAGCATATGATATGTCAGTGCAGCACCACAGTGGGATTAGCAATGTCAATGCAGATGGGCTCTCAAGACAGGGAATGGGGTAAGGTATATTCAGATAGACCTAACCCTCTCAAACAGCATTTCTCAAGGGTCACTTGAAAAACTAGCTTGAGTTCTCCAGGGGGGGGGAGAAATGTGAAGGCTGCCAGCCTAGCCAGATAAAATTTTGTAGATAATTCTGTCATTTGTACATATTAATATAAGCCACAGGTTTGTCACAGGTTTGTCTTTTAAATGTGAAAAGACTGCTGTTAGATGTGGAACTGCAAAAAAAGTAACAACAGTGCACTCTGCTGGCAGAAAGCTGACCGAGTAAAGCATGTTGTGACCCTTTGATCTAAACATGGTGCCAAAATGTCTAAATGAAGACATTCTTTCTATTGTTTTAACCAAGAGTTAAATTGCTAGATTTAAACATGCAAATGTATTTTATTGCTCTGCTTCCTGACCAGCTGCAAGATAAAAAAATGAGATGTTAAGAATGTAACTGTAGTTTCTGTTAACCTGGGAACCCGGGGAAGTGTGAAGAATGATGTAATGTGAACCAGGAATGTGATTTTAAAAACAGAGAGAAACAGAGAGCATTAAGCATTTTTGTCTTGACCATCCAACTCAGCACTGTCTTGCTCTATATGTAAGTTTATCTTAGATTTGTGTTTTCTCTTAGAAATAGCTAGAAACTAGAAAGATTAGACTGTGTTTTTCTGTGATGTCAGAACTGTGCTACTGAATTATTTTAAGTATTTCTCTGTGATCTCTGAACTCTTGACTAGCACTGTGTAGTAAAAAGTATTGTTTTGTGTTCTGACTATTTATTATTAAATATTTTTAAACCCTTTCAACTGTGACTGTTTTTGTAGATATAATTTAAGCTCTTTAGACTACCTGCATTCCTTTGGCAAAATTGTACAAAGCCACTCCAATAGCTTTTGCCGTGGGCTATACTACCAATTGGATAATACTATTGCACAGTAATAATTGGACACCCTTTTAAGGGCCTTTGAGTAGCTGATAAATATTGGTGGGTGGTGGCAGGGTACTACCATATAGTCTGGGAAAAGGGGGCACAACTGGAGAACTTGTGCCAGGCTTCCCCAGGAGTATCTGTGTGGTTATATAAACTATTCTCAAAGTGTGTGTGTGTGTGTGTGTGTGTGTGTGTGTGTGTGTGTGTGTGTGTGTGTGTGTGTGTGTGTCAGCTGCTTGGGCAGGGAAACGAAGCACTGGTTGGACAGAGAGGGTGCTGGAGGTTTTTAGCTTGCCTACTAGGCTGAGATCTGGACCCTATAACTGTGCCAGTGGGGAGTCTTATTGGGGACCTGGAGAGCAAGGGAGTGACCAGCCTCGGACTGACTGTGATCTCTGTGTGCTCTTAAAGGAAATTGCACTTTACTGTGAGTATTTGTTAGGCTTTCCTCCTATATGATACACCCCTCACTGGTGTTAGCATTGAAGATTGAGGCTCCTTGATTGCTGGGTCAGGGCACGGGCGTCATGATACATATATGGACACAATTGGGTTGGACTGTATGGCTAGGCTAAAGGCCCTGGTGGGCGTTATCCAGTGTATAGCTATGAACATATGAACTTCCACTACAAACTTTAAGAATTGCTAACAAACTTTGGACAGCTGATAAGGAAATAGAAATTGTTTTAAATAATAATAATCAGAGTCTAAGTTGTGCAGTACTTGAAATGTCAAAACTAAAATCTCAGACATTGGTCTGTTTGCAGCTGCTAGCCTAAGAAGATCCTTCATAATAGCTTTCAAAAGGTATGCATTAAACTAGATTACTGAAGTCATACAGTTCACATCCTGTCACACACGTAACCAGAGTTTAGAAGAATTTGATGATTATTTGGGTGAGCTGTCTGGAGATAGTGAAACAAACATTACTTATTCTTCAAACATATGGGGTGACAGAGGCCTTTATGGTTGCTAAAGCTCTCTCAATGACTGCATATGTGGCTATCTCTGTAGCTGCAGTACCTATTCATGTGGGAAAAGATGGGAGCATTGTTTATGCACTTAGAATGCATATTTGGAGGTGGAGATCATACAGAACATATGCTGTTTTATTCTGCTTTCAGAGAGGAACATGACAAAAAGTACCTTCAACAGCAGGGTGATTGCCAGCTACTTACAGATTCCAACTTTTCAATGGCTATATATGCACTTTTATGTCAGGACATAGCTAAAGAAGGCAACTGCCAGATACAGCAGGTGAAAATTTAGCGAGTTTGTTGTTGTTGTTGTTGCTGGTAGTGCAACATAGCAACATACAGCTATTGTGGAACAAAATACATTAATTTCAGACAAATGTATTCCTACTTCCAGGCTACCTGTCAGTGAATTAATAAACATATAGAAAGAATAAAAGATGTGCATTATGAAGAAATGAGTTTGCGTTTAATTATCTGTAACAGATGGAAGGCAGATTTACTCCTGATATTTAAAGCCTTTAGTAAAGGGGCTATGATGAATAAAATGCTGGCCTGTTGGCTGCATGTCCTGTATAGTGAAAAACAATGGGGGAGTGCCAGATGCATTTAATGCAGAGGACTGGGTCATCTTAGTGCTTCAGTTGTCTCAATGACCAGATTCATTCTGAGGAGAAACCTCAGTTAGTCAGGGTTTTTGCACCAATGGATGTACCCAAGCTTCTGACATTCACACAGGTTATAGGTTGTATACCTAGGCCCCACTGGCATCTCAACCATCTACTGCAGAATATTGACTTGGCATTTACTGCAGAGACCTGACTGGATGAAAATGCTGGTCCTTATTTTGCATCGCCCTAGACAGCTCTGGTTTTACTGCACTCTAGGATTGACAGTATTGAAAGTGTGGTTACTCACCATTTCATCTGACTGGGGTTAAAACTGCACACACCAACTCTTACCCACCCACACCCTATCACTCCATCCCCTGCACTTTTTGGTGAGTGCTCTGAGAAATGGGATCTTTTGCACCCACTCACTAAGGCAGATGGGGCTTTACTCTAGAGTCTCATCCAGAGAAAGGCACACTGAGGAGTACTGCACCCTATGTGTGCTGCATTACAATGTCAGAAATGGAAAATTAATTCAAACACCTGGGGTGGAAATAGAACCCACAGCCTTCTGATCTACCAGCATCAAAGGCACGTATGCTACCTGATTCAGCTATAAGGTCATCCCTGCATCTGTTTACCATTTCTTGTGTATATCCTTTTTCTTGTTCCTCAAGAGCCTTAGCATGATGCTAAACCCCATAGGATGAGAAAGATGGGGCAATAGCTTCACAGTAAATGGAGAAGGTCTGATCTCTGTACCTTTCAGCTGTCTCGAATTTTGCAGAATGTCCAGATTTTCGCCTCATATTTTTGGCCTTTTTCTAATTTAATTTGTGGTTTTCTGCCAATCAGTTGAGGAGAGAAATCACTAAATAATCCCTGACATTTGAGTGTCAGCCTTCATATCCTTCAGAAAATGTATGCTAATGTAAACACTTTTATTCGATCAGCTTTCTAATATTGTAAGAGCATTGTTTAATCTCTGTCCCTGATTTTGGGGTTTTGTACCCCCCATTCTTTTTGGCTTTGTCCGGAGTTTTTGAGCTAAGAGGGTGAGAGGTGTATGTTGGTCTCTGTGATGAAAGGCTTAGGCTTGATGATCTGCATTCTTCTTCTTACCAAGCTGAAGCCTCATAGAGAAAGAGATTGCATTGAATTGACTGGCTTCACTCCTTCAGGTCGAGGACAGGATGAATGGCTCATCCTGTTTCACCACCCATAAGAAACTTTTGTCAGATGAGTGTGAATAAGCCACTCAGTTATTTGCAGCTAAGATGACATCAATGAGGGCAGGATTCCCCCACAGATACCAAGCTCAGAGAAAGATCTTTTTTGGTTTCTCTTCAATATTTGATACAGTGAGCCGCAAAAATATTATAGACTTACTCTTGGGCTTTGGGTACTAATCTAGATTGTTTTGCCTCCTATGTTTCTGGGCATACCTAACAGAAAGTTTCTAGTATCAACTTTTCATCCGATCACTGTTCCACCTTTGATGTCCCACAGGATTGATTTTGTGCCCTTGATTTTTTCATTTAAATGGTTCCATTGGGTTCATTCACAGGTGACGTTTACAGTATCAGTTCTATGCAGATGATGGATGGATGGATGGATGGCTGGATGGATGGATGGATGGATGGATGGATGGATGGATGGATGGATGGATGGATGATGTTTACAATATCAGTAGTATGCTGATGATGGAGGGCTGGATGGATGAATTGATAGTTGAATGGATGGATGTTTACAGTATCAGTATTATGCTGATGATAGATAAATGGATGGTGGGTGGATGGATGGATGAATGGGTGGGTGGATGGATGCATGGATGGATACATGAATGGATAGATGTTTACAATATCAGTATTAGGCTGATAGATGGATGGTTGGATGGAAGGATGTATGGATGGATACCTGAATGGATGGATAGATGGATGGATGTTTACAGTATCAATATTAGGCTGATGGGTGGATGGATGGATGCATAGATGGATTGGTGGCTAGATAAACGGATGAATGTTTACAGTATCAGTATTATGCTAATGATAGATGAATAGATGATGGATGGATAGATGGATGGATGGATGGATGGATTAATAGGTGGGTGGAAGGATGGATGTTCATGGTATCAGTATTAGGCTCATGGATGGATGGATGGATAGATAGATGAATGGATGGATGGATGGATGTTTACAGTATCAGTATTATGCTTATGATAGATGAATGGATGGTGGATGGATGGGTGGATGAATGGGTGGGTGGATGGATGGATGTTCATGGCATCAGTATTAGGCTGATGGATGGATGGATGAATGGATAGATGTTTACAGTATCAGTATTAGGCTAATGGATGGATGGATATATGAATGGATGAATGTTTACAGTATCAGTGCTATACTGATGATAGATGAATGGATGGTGGGTGGATGGATGGATGCATGGACGGATACATGAATGGATGGATGTTTACAATATCAGTATTAGGCGGATGGATGGTTGGATGCATGGATGGATACCTGAATGGATGGATGGATGTGTACAGTATCAGTATTAGGCTGATGGATGGATGGATGGATGGATGCACGGAAGGATGGCTGGATAGATAAATGGATGGATGTTTACAGTATCAGTAATATACTGATGATAGATGAATGGATGGTGGGTGGATGGATGGATGCATGGACGGATACATGAATGGATGGATGTTTACAATATCAGTATGATGCTGCTGATGGATGTATGGATGTATGGATGGACATCTGAATGGATGGATGTTTACAGTACCAGTATTAGGCTGATGGATGGATGGATAGATAGATGAATGGATGAATGTTTACAATATTAGTATTATGCTGATGATAGATGAATGGATGGTGGGTGGATGGATAGATGGATGGATGGATGGATGGATGGATGGATGGATGGATGGATGGATGGATGGGTGGATGGATGGATGGATGTTTACAGTGTCAGTATTAGGCTGATGGATGGATGGATGGCTGGCTGGATGGATGGATGGATGGGTGGGTGGATGGCTGGATGGATGTTTACAGTATCAGTATTAGGATGATGGATGGATGGATAGATGAATGGCTGGATGTTTACAATATCAGTATTATGCTTATGATAGATGAATGGATGGTGGGTGGGTGGATGGATGGATGGATGGATGTTTACAGTATCAGTATTAGGCTGATGGATGGATGGATAGATGAATGGATGGATGTTTACAATATCGGTATTATGCTGATGATAGATGAATGGATGGTGGGTGGATGGACGGATGGATGTTTCATGGTATCAGTACAATGCTGATGATGCCACCTAAGTTTTCTGTTCTTTTCCTTAGGAACATTTGCCTAATGTGACTGCTTAAGCAAGGATTTGGAATGTATAAAGAATTGCATGAACTGTAATTTCCTGAGCTTTCATACCTCCAGGTCAGTGATCATAGCTATTCATGACACTTTTAGGCAATTAAAACTTCCCAGATTTGAATCTCTCCATCAGTCTAAATATGTAAAATTAAACCAAACACAAAGCCCTTAAAGGAAAAAGTATATAGCACAAAGGTCTGAACATAAGATACCCAGGTTGAACCAAGGCTCGTCTTGTTTTACTCAGTTTCACTCTGACCAAGACCATCCCTGACCTTTTTCTAATACTGGTGTTTTTTTTTCTACTCTGTTAGCTATTTTTGAATTATCCCTCATTTGTTGGTAGCTATATTTCTCTTTTCAGCCTTCTTCGTGTACCATAGATCACGTTGGGATACAGTTTATAAGCTCCAATTCACAGATAAAGAGTATTTTGGGTACAGTGAGGATTGTTTTTTCCCCTGTTGATGCTTTGCCCCACCAGACTGCACTTTTTCTTTATGTACAGTGCAAAACTTTTAATTATTAAGCATATATACCTTGCTTCTTCAAACACAAGAAAATCAAAGGTACCATGTGAACTCTAAAACAGCTAGTGGGGAAAAATGTTTTTCTTAATTAGGGCAAAGACATCAGAAATGAGAAACATTTAGAATAAATATATTTTTTAAGGGAATATTTTATGATCTTTGCTGCATACATGTCATTTATGCCCCATGGCATACAAGTGGATTCAAAGACGGACATTTCCATATATCACATCTCTTTCTCTATTTTGTATTTCCATATTATTGTAGCTTCTTATGTGAAACTTTTTTTTTTTTTTGTTGTAGCTAATGTGATTGCTTGCAATTCTGGGGGCTTGGCAGTAATCTCTGTCCCAGCTGTGCACACTGTACTTTATACTGCCAGGGTCATAGATATTTGCCAGTGTTGTTTACTTACACAGTGAGTGAATGTAGCTCTTGGACTAAATTAACCCTATGCTTTTCTTATCTCCAGTCATCTGTTCCTCCTAGTAGAGAAAGCAATACATACTGCTTTGATTGTTACCTTGACTGAAAGTATATCTGACAGGTGACCTGCACCACTCATATTTGCATTTCTAACTCATGTCAATAGCTAACAGGAGACAGAAAAACATTTTTTTCTCTGAAAATTGTATCAATACAGAGTAATTTTAGAAGTAATTTAATTTTTTTCCTGTAAAGAAAGTGAAATTGGTGTACAGAAATGCTAGTCTTACATACACCTGTGCAATCTGAACTTTATGACATTATATTTCTATAAACATTTACCAGAAATGAGGCTGTTAACCCTTTAAGTGCCACAAACACTTTGAAAAGTTAGTTTGAGAGACATTATGTTCATGCACAAACAGCTTATATAGATCATTATTTCTTAATCTGGGTTATTAGGAACTGCATGAAAATGGAATACTTTCTACTCAAGACTTCGGCAACCTGTATGAGATAGAGAAATACACGTTTTGAAAGGAACTATGTTCTTAAGAACAAAGGACAAGATTTAAGAAGGGGGAACCATTGGCTGGGTTCATGATATCAGTAGCCTAATAAAGTACCTTAGAGTAGGCTTTGAGAAAGGCCAGAAGGGGTCCAGTCTGGCTACTGCAGAAGTGAGGAATCTGAGCATTTACTGTTATGGGTAAGTGCAACTTACACAACTGTACTTTAGTCTAACAGCTTTCTAAGTTTGTGTGATCAATATTTATAATCTTTCCATGATTTTGGGCCTTTGTTTCCCCTAATATTTTTGGTTTGCCCATAATTCTTGTGCTAAGAGCTTGAGGTCTTCGCTTCCACCAATCATATTTAGCAAAAGGTCTCTGATCAGATCTCAGTAAGCTGTGTCAGTGGTTCACAAACAACTAAATGATCTGACCCAGATAAAAAAAAAAACTGCCACTATGCTCTTCAGGATACCCACGATTTGCACATTGCACCCTCTAAATATCTCTAACCCTAACAACACTTTAATAACACAAGTTCAACACTATTAGTAACTTGGACTAACTTTAGGCCCAATTCTTTTCCTCAAAGAGCACTCAGAAAGTGTTACTCTGTTGCTTACAACCTCAGCCCTTAAAAAGGATAATTCTTAGTAGTAAATGTCCTCATCCCATGGCTTGAATATGCCCTCCCCATAGCGACCCTGTAGTCATACACACAACACCCATATGATTCAAACTAACACAACATGTGCTGATTCATCAGTCAGGTCTACTACATGTGCTCGTATGGTAATAGCTTGCAATATACCTGTTTGCTACCACTTGCTCAAA
This sequence comes from Protopterus annectens, assembly GCF_019279795.1. Lineage (NCBI taxonomy): Eukaryota > Metazoa > Chordata > Ceratodontiformes > Protopteridae > Protopterus > Protopterus annectens. Next base: position 1,045,717,779 of record NC_056747.1, read on the forward strand.
AAAGCAAGTGCTGTAACTCCCACTAGCCTGATCTCCTGTTTCTACATAGCTCTCTAAATACTCACTGCTATAAATTACACAGGCCTACCAGAATATAAACTCTGTCCCTAAAAGTCTCACCCAGTTTCCAACCTGACTCCTTGCTCATTACCCTAAACCTCCATTCCTCTCCCTGACCCCTAAAATGCCCTCTCCCTGACCCCTAAAATGCCAGGTCACTTCCTTAACCTAAACCACCCCTCCCCAAACCTAACGTCTCTGATCTCACCCTAACCCTAAAACTTCAATCCATTCCCTAAACTTAAATTCCCCGATCACTCCCTAACATTAAAATTCCCTTCATGCTCCCTATACCTAAAACTCCCTTCCTGCCCTCTAACCCTAAAATCCCTCTCCTGTTCCCTTCCCATGGTTTGAGCACAATCAGCAGCCCATATGAGCTATATGGTTTTGGGACAGTGGTTTTAAAGAGCTTGAGACTCCAGTGCCTGTAGAATACCCTCATCAGTATGTCCCCTTGGAATGGACATCATTACTCCACAATATAAAAAAACTTGCTACTTGTCACTGCTCAAACCAAGTTTTTAGTCCCCAGCCTTTTACTTCAAGTATCGTATGACAACTGCTACTCTTTACGTAGGTGCAAGCTAAAAATCAGAATATTTTGTGACAATGTCAAATGAATCGGATCCCAAGATGATGGCACACTCATTCTCCACAGGCCAGCACTTTGACTGGTCTTAGAAGAAATGATCTTCAGCAAAAATCAGTCCAGCAAACTGGAACTACCGCCTTTCAAACCTTAGAACAAAGGCAATTGCATTAATTTCAAGACAAGTCTACTGAGCCATATTAGGACATCATATTGCCACATCTGCTTTGACAAGAGATAAAAACTTCCACCTCCATATTATTCCATCCACCCCTATTATTGTTATCAAAGTTAACTTAAAACATACTTCAGTCCTTGCAGAATCATGTCTGCTTTAATATTAATATAGTATTTCAAGTCTTGTTAAAACTATAAAATTAGAATTATAGTTTCAACTTATTAGAGTATGCTAGGTAATGTTTTGTAAGTATTAAAGATATACTTGGTTCTGCATTAGTAAATAAAAAAGATAGATAGTACTGTTGTAACTAGTACTGTATCATCGACACCTGGTTTGAAATTTGTGTCAAATTTAAAACCTCAAATGATGGATATGACCACATCTGAGGTGGTGCAAATTATCTGCATAATAAACTTATAGAATTGTGTAGAATGTTAAGTCGCTAAAGTTATTTTATTCCATCCAGAAACCATATTTATAAAGTCTAGCATCTGTACTATTTTATTCTCTCTAGGTAGCTTTTATTGTGAACAGATTCTGGCTGAAATGGTCCTCAGACTAGACTATCTCTCTGTTTTTAGTAAGTGGGGTGATGTCCTTCTGCTCTTTTGTCTTGCCCAGTACATTTATCAAGCATAATACTATACTAGGCATGTGGTAGGCTATGTAGGGGTACAGTGACAGTGCAGGAGTGATGGTGGCACTGGGATATCCTACATTTCTTCCCTATGGTGGGTATGTTAGCATCAGATAAACACAAAAGCCAGAAGAAGTAGCTGAATTGAACCCACTCAAAGTATTGCAGGCTGCAAATCACCACACAGTTGTAGAATGCAGAATCCACTTTATTAACTTCAGACAAAAAATCCAAGGATGAGTGCTTTCATCCAGAAAGATCTAGACTTCATCAGACAATTTACCCCAAATAGTTACTTCCTTCCTATACAGTCCAAACAGGAAGTTCCACCCAGTTATAAACTAATCAATTATGTCATAAAAAGCACAATATTTACAGTCACTGAATTTAAAAAGCAGACAAACTATACAAACGGAAAAAGTTCATGGAACACACCACCCTAAAAACACACTATATATAAACACTGCTTCATAAAAATGACAATTTACAATAAATATTTAAATATGTTGAATGTGTTAAAACAATAAATATGTGTGATTAAATACTAAAAACTAGATATAGTAGAAAATGTTAAGAGAAATAAATACACAACATAAATACTGAACATGTGAATTATTTAAAATGTTAAAATGTATAATGGAGAAATATATATATATATATATATATATATATATATATATATATATATATATATGTACATATATATACATACATTTTATCTTTCTAGTGCCTTTAGTTTTAAAACTCCTCCCACCCTGTCACATAATTACCAACACTTTAGGTGACTTTAATGTGTACAATTTTTCTAGTATTGCTGTTAATTCTGAACACTGTGATTTGTTTGCCAAAGGATGCACCTTTGTATCCCTACAGCCCCTAAATGTTTCTAATACTCTTATGGATTTAAGAATGTATACACGTAAGCTGAACTTGAACATTCTTTTTAAAAACTCTGCACCTGGTTCCTTTGTCAACCCTTTAGCCATCTCTAATACATACAACCCCCACTTCATCCCATTGTCCAACTTTTTGAGAACATGTGAGTTAGATATACGTAACTCTAAGATTTCTAGTAGGAACTCTGACATGAATGACAGAAAGGTAATGGATGAAATAAAAATCTTTTCACAAAATGTTAGAATTATGAAACCTGATAAAGGTGGAGGTGTTGTCTTAATGGACTATGAGGGCTATAGCAAGAAAATGTTTTGTATTCTAGAAGGAAAAGCATATTTAAGGTCATCCATTAATGAACTGAACACTTCTTACCAGCATTTAAGGAATGAACTCCAAGATTTATTTATAGAGGGTTCAATTTCTATTGATGTGCTTAATTTTCTCTCTGTTCCCTGCCCTAAAATATCAGTCATGTTTGGGCTGCCAAAATTGCATAAAAATCTTAGCCAACCACCCATGCGACCCATAGTAGACTCCAAGGGGTCCATTACCCACCCCCTTGCAAGATATCTGGACAAAAAGTTAAAAGAACACATACTGAGTGAGACACATATCTGCAAGGATTCATGGAGCTTCTTACAAGCTATGGATGAGATACCTTTCAAGGACACTTTTGTTTTTATTACTATTGATATTAAGGACCTTTATTCAGTTATACCTCACACAATTGGTTTGGAGTGGTTTGCAGATTTCTTATATGAAAAAGATATCTCACACTTCCAGACCTTTGTCTTTTCACAACTGATGGAAATTGTCCTTAAAAACAACTTCATTTTGTTTAACAAAGACATTTACTTACAACAAGAAGGGGTGGCTATTGGGTCTGCATTTGGTGGTTTATATGCAAATATTGTAGTTAGGCAATGGGAGAAGAAATTTCTTTTTTCTTCATGTTATTTTGAGCACATCAAATTTTACACCAGGTTTTTGGATGATATGTTTGTTCTGTGGGATGGACCTGTTGATGCTATTGATGATTTTATAAATTATATTGGAACCACCACAGAATTTCTTAAGTTCACCTATACCCGAGGCCTTGACAAAATTTCCTTTTTAGACGTCTTTCTGGAAAAGGATTATGAAAATAAGAGGTTTGTTTCAAAAATCTTTAGGAAAAGCACGTATTCAAACTCACTATTGCATTTTGCTAGTACACACCCAGTCAAACAAAAGAAAGCAACAGTTAAGGGACAGTTCATGCGTGCACCTCGTATGGTATCTGGTACTGATGAATTTTTAGATGAATGTGACAACTTGAAAAATATGTTTCAAAAAAGAGGCTATCCTTGTAAGTTCGTTAGTGATATAATGATTGAGGTGGTTAACAAGAGAGAGTGTGGGTTTTATGTACCTTTACTTTCTTGTAGTATGACTGGCAGTGGGCCTTTCACCAGTAATCAAGAAACTGACAATGTTGCAAGTAAGAATGATTATAAGACTTCTTTCATCACTGTATTCACTCAAGATAGTTACATAGTAAGAAACATCTTAACAAAAAAATGGTCTATTTTGAGACATGACAAGAACATCAGACCACTAATAGGACCGCAACCTATTATTGTATATAGGAAAGGCAAGAATATGAAAAACATATTTGAGAGTAGTAACTCTTACCCAAACCACAGGTCATGTTCTATGAACAAATGTGGCAGATGTAACTATTGCAGTTAAAGAAGGCAATATTTTTGACATTAATAATATTGAAATCAGAATCAATCCGAACTACAACTGTAATACGGAGAAAGTGATTTACTGTGCATGTGTACCACCTGTTCTTGCTTTTACATAGGCAAGACTGATAACTGTCTTTCGGCTTTTCCAGGTTAGGGGTCGCCACAGCAGAACTCCGGTCCGCTAATGATTGGCAGTAGATTTTTACGTGCTGGCTTGCCGGGCCTAACGCACAACGCACAACCTTCAGTGAAGGAATGCCCATTCACGCATGTCGACACACAGAAGATGCTCTAACTGAGAATCGAACGTGCAACGTCTAACTGTGAGGTGACAAAGCTACCGCAGCACCACCACCCCAGTATATAGGCAAGACTGATAGAAAGTTAAAAAATCGCATATATGTATGACATAAGGAATAAAAAAGAAACAAATTATCTTAGCAAACATGTTTTGGAGTATAATGACCATAAGTTCCAATTTTTTTATCATAGACAATATCAGTACCAACATGAGGGGTGGTGCATGGTCTCTATTACTTGAGAAAAGAGAATTATACTATGTGACAGGGTGGGAGGAGTTTTAAAACTAAAGGCACTAGAAAGATAAAATGTGTGTGTATATATATATATATATATATATATATATATATATGTACATATATATATATATATATATATATATATATATATATTTCTCCATTATGCATTTTAACATTTTAAATAATTCACATGTTCAGTATTTATGTTGTGTATTTATTTCTCTTAACATTTAATACTATATCAAGTTTTTAATATTTAATCACACATATTTATTGTTTTAACACATTCAACATATTTAAATATTTATTGTAAATTGTCATTTTTATGAAGCAGTGTTTATATATAGTGTGTTTTTAGGGTGGTGTGTTCCATGAACTTTTTCATTTTGTATAGTTTGTCTGCTTTTTAAATTCAGTGACTGTAAATATTGTGCTTTTTATGACATAATTGATTAGTTTATAACTGGGTGGAACTTCCTGTTTGGACTGTATAAGAAGGAAGTAACTATGTGGGGTAAATTGTCTGATGAAGTCTAGATCTTTCTGGACGAAAGCGCTCATCCTTGGATTTTTTTGTCTGAAGTTAATAAAGTGGATTCTGCATTCTACAACTGTGTGGTGATTTGCAGCCTGCAATACTTTGAGTGGGTTCAATTCAGCTACTTCTTCTGGCTTTTGTGTTTATCTGCTTCAGTTTGTGCTTTGTGACTGTTTTGATGTTAGCATCAGAGGTAGTGCACATATCAAATGGTCTGCTAATAGTGAAAGGGGAGGGGCCTGCGTGAGTCTCTGTGCTATGAGTGGTACATCAGGATCTATTGAGGCCATTCATACAGCAACTACCTCTGCAGAGGCCTCAGTACTTGAGTATGTAGGCGTTCCCTTCACCACAGTGTTGCTGACAGTGCCACTGTGTTATCAGACCATGTCATCTGCAAGTTGCCATCATCATCAGGTAGAGTAGTGATGCTAATGTCAGCCTTCCGTTGTCCGGCTGCATTGGATGCTCTACCAGTGGTACCTGTGAAATCATTAAAAATATAACAGCAGTGTCATTTCACAGACATAAGCTTCAAGTAGCCCTCTTGTGATATGCGTACTGGGGCACATAGTGAATAGTGCTATACAATAGTTTGAAACACTTATTTTATTTTGCTGGGCGGGACATTTACATTTCTGGAATGGAGCTGCCTATGGGACAGATGAGCAGGTGGCCAACAGTCATAGCTTTTTGACTTCATGGATTGGTATGAGTCATACCATACTACTATAGTCAGTATTAACTTATTGCTTCCCATACTGACATGTGAGTAGTAGATACACCCACATCCAGGCCACCTCCAAGTATGAGGAGCTAGTCCTCCTACTTAGTGAATGATACTAAAAACTTGTCCACCTCCATCAACTGCTTTAGGATTGATGGGTTTCCTCCCTATGGTGGTTCTGTTCACTAAGATGTCTTTTTTTTTTTTTTTTTTTTTTTTTTTTTACTTTGTTTTTATTACACAAGTTAAAATGTTGAAAGCAATTCCTTTTTTTTTTTTCAATAATCATTTTTATTGTTTTGCCAAACCATTATACATTTCGCACACTATTTACATTATGTACAATATTGCTTCCAATGTTTTAGTTCCATTTTGAATTTCCCTATAATACATTAAGAATAAATATCATTTTAACCAAGTACAGGAAATTAAAATCACAAAAAATTAAACATAAAAGCATCTACAATAGACAATTATAAACCAACTCAAGCCAATAATTTGTATTATTTCTACATTTTCTATCTAATCCAAGAATGTGTTTGTACACATACAGAATGTCCTGACGGAAAGTGGATAGGAACCGCTACGCCAAAATAATATTAAAGATTTGTTCCCAAATTTTTATGCTGTTTATACTTTTCTTATTATTTCTAATTAACAATTTGTGCGCTAATATATGCTTAATCGCTAACAGCCTGAAATTTTGCCACGACACCTATGCTGGGTTCAACCAATTTGTGGTTATATATAATTTCATTAGTAAACTAATATTCATAATTACAATCTTTTTTGTTTTGTCCAAATTCTCCGGTGGAATATGTAAAATCAGAAATTCCCAGGAGAGTGTTGAGTTTTGGTAACCCATTTTTTGTAGTTGTAACTTTAAAGAATTCCATAATTTATAAATGCACTTGCAACTCCAGAACATGTGTAACAGGTCTGCTGTCTGATCTACACATGTGGACATTTAGGTGACTTTTTTGAATCAAATTTATGAAGTGTAAGATGGGTATAATATGCATTGTTAAATATCATCAATTGAGTAAAGACCAGTTTTTGAAGTGATACGGATTTTAATGTTAAGTTAAACGCCTCTACTATTTTACTGTCGTCTAGGGATGGCAATTTCTCTCTCCAGTATTTGGATAACAGAATATGATTATTATATTTTCTCTCTTTTGCCATTTTATACGCTGAGGATATATATTTTCTATCTTGTTGCAATGCTTCCCACAGATGACCTGAAATAACTAGTTCCTCTTTTATTTCAGAACTGGTAAAATAATTTATGGCCAAATCTTTTAACTGCCTCATTATAATTAAATAAGAGATGGGAAGATTCATCTCTTTTAAGATATCATGTACCGCTACTCCTAGGAAGGGGTATAAATCCCTTACAGTTAATTCCTTAATAAATGGATATTTCTTTAAGTCTATCAGTTGATTACCAATAGTTATATTAGGATTTCCATCAAACGGTTGAAACATCATCATATATTTTAAAAGGTTCAAGGAGGCAAACAGAGTTTGAGTCGCCACTGCCCATACCTTGATGTGTTCCATTAACTCATATTTACTCAATGTTTTTATATTCAAAAATGGTACAGCTTTAACATTAATTCTCTTCCCTTTTATATGTTTATAATTTAGCAGTACCCATTTGGGTATCCATTTTCTATTTTCACTATCCAAGTAAGACACCCTTAAAATCCTATTGGCCTGAATCACTGTATAATACATCTCAAAATCTGGTAAATCCAACCCCCTCGCTTTAGGCGCCATCAGTTTTCATAGGATATTCTCGCTTTTCTGGGTTCCCACAGAAATTTCCCCAGTCCTATCTGAAATTGCTTAAAAAAGGATTTCGTGATTTTAAGTTGTGCTGCTCTAAAATATATAGCATTCTGGGGAGAACGTTCATTTTTATTATCGCTGCTCTTGCCATCATCGGTAGCTTCAACTTACTCCATCTTTTCAAATCCATTGTTATTCGGTCTCCAGTTGCCTTAATATTGTTGATAAAAATTCTCTATTTTCAGTTGAAAAGTCAATCCCCAAATATTTTATTCTTTCTTCTGTCCTTATTCGTCCTATCAATGGTAGCATTGAAAAAGGTGTAGGTGTCTTTAGAGGGAATATTTTGGTTTTTTTAAATTTAGTTTGTAATTAGCAATTTTCTCAAAGGTTTGTATTGCTGTTAGTATTTTTTCCGTATCTGACACTGGTGTGGTACTGTATATATTTAAATCATCTGCAAAAGCAGCCATCCTAACCTTTATCCCAAGAAGTACAGGAGAATTATAAAAAACTTTTTGTTTCATATGAAGAAATAAAGGTTCCAAATACAGATTAAACAGTATGGGAGACAATGGGTACCCCTGTCGAGTTCCATTTTTAATTTGAATCCTTTTGGAACATTCATGATTTATATATAAACTAGTGTATGCATTCTTGTATAAATTTCTTAACATAGAAATAAAAAGCTGAGGTATGTTGAAATATGATAATGTTTCAAATAAATAAGCCAAATTAACTCTATTGAATGCTTTTTGAGCATCAATTATTAAAGCATATATGTTCATATTTTTATACTTTGCATAAGATATTAAAGTATGAAGAGTTAATGTATTTTCTGTAGTCTGTCTCCCATCTATAAACCCCGCCTGTTCTTCTGATATTATCAAGTTTATTATTTTTTTTAATCTACTAGCTAGAATAGATGTCATGATTTTCATATCAATATTCAACAATGATATGGGCCTATAATTGTCTGGATTTTTGGGATCACTATTCTCTTTCAATAACAGAATTGTTCTTGAGGCATTAAAATGAAGATCATTGCTGCCATTCGAAATGATATAATTAAAGGTCTGTGAAAGTACGGTGCTCAGAATCCCACTAAAAGATTTATAAAATTCAGAGGTCATACCATCTGGTCCTGGGGCTTTATGTGGCTTTAGTTTCTTAACTGCCTCTAGAACTTCATCAACTGTAATCAATGCAGTCAATTCTCCCTGAGAATCCTCATCAATCTTGGGAAAATTAATTTTCTGTAAGAACTCTTTTCTCTCTTCATCATGCCCATGAGTTTGTTGCTCACCATATATCTGATTAAAAATTGATTCAAAAATCTTCATGACATCTGACTTATCAGTATATAACGTATTATTATGATTTATTTTGGTAATTAATCGTGTCGATTTCGTCTGATTAATAATATGGGCTAATGCTTTCGAGGGAGTTTGAATGTGATTTGCATATTTAACTAAACTTCTTTGTTCATACAGTGTCAATTTTCTGTTATGCATAAGAAACAGCTCTTTCTGACATCTTAACAACTCAGTTTCTGTTTGCTCAGTGTAGTTACTCATCAGCTCCTGGTCCAATAATTGTACTTTAGTTTCCAGATCCAGTTGTTCTTTATTTTGGAGTTTTTTATAATAAGTGGCTTTCTGAATAAATAATCCTCTTAACAAAGTTTTAGTTGTAGCCCATTCTATATCTAATGGATGTTCATTACGGGGTATATTGTATACTAATTGTTTAAGTATCTCCTTAACTTCCTGTACTATATCTTCTTTGGTTAATAGGTATGGGTTTAAGGACCAATTATATCTACCATGATTTTTAGTATTCAAAATATCGGTCTTTAAAGTTAAAGTTATTTTAGAATGGTCTGAGAGCTGTCTAGCTTGATTAGAAACCCTAGGGTCAAGTGAAATGAACACTTCTGGAATTAAAAAAAAATCAATTCTTGACCACATTTTATGGCAACTAGAATAGAAAGTAAAGTTTTCTGCCTTTGCTTGTATGTGTTTGTGTTTAAAAGGGTCATATAGTTTGAAATCCGTTCTCAGTTCTTTCAAAGCTACCATTGCCTGCTTATTAAAAGCAGTCGAAGCTCCCAACTTATCAGTTTTAGAATCTTGGTAAGCATTCCAATCCCCCCCCATCACTATGTAACAGTTGTTATATGACTGTAGAATAGAGTAAATTGAAGCTATATAATGACGTTGGTTCACATTTGGGGCATAAACACATAAAAGTACTATCGGCTTATCGAAACTTTCAGTTTTGAGAACCACCAAACACCATCTGCCTTCTTTATCTATTTTGTCCTCCAAAATTTCTCCTTGAAACTGATTCTTGATTATAATTGCCACCCCAGCACTATTCGTAGTCCCTTCCGCCTTTACAACCTTCCTAATCCATTTCTTGTCCTTCATTGTTTCCCACTGGTCATTAGTCAAATGTGTTTCTTGTAATAGAATAAAACCTGCTTTTGATTTAAAAAACAAATGCAGAAACAGCTTTCTTTTTTTCATGTTCTGGAGTCTTTTAACATTCCAGGAATCTATTATCCACATTCTAAATTATGAATTGATGAATAATGGTATCTATTTTTTGTTTTCCACCTTAAATTGACAAGTGTTGGTATTACGTGAATTTTTTGGAAGCAAAACAGCCATCCCATCCCTACCCAGTGCCTATCCACTATTCCTCCGGACCAGGATGAACATAGGTTTTTCACATTGGATAACATTCCCCAAGTAGCTAAACTACTAATTCTATTAACTAACAATAAAATAGCATGCAAAAAACCTACACCAACTATATCTACGTCTACAAAGTCTAACCCAGACATTCCCTACTAAACACCGCACTCAAGTAACTACAGCTCTGAACATTTCCCTAATATTCATGTAAACTAATTGTACCTGACATGTCAAATAATTCACTTTTAACAAACTTTAAATACAGCAATAATATGTTAGCATTATAATTACTTGTTCTAAAACCTTTTAACTAACAGTTCACCTAATAAGCACACAGTTATTATACATTTGTTTAACACAAGCCATTATTTAGGTCAGCTATTTATCTTCAAAACATTCCTACAATATTGCATTTAATTTTTATAGATCATTACAGTTAGACATCACCTATATTACACAACTACTACTACTGTTTGCTAATTATACTATATGTATATATATATTTTTTTTTTTCTTTTTTCTGTTCTCCCCCTTCCCCAAACTGAACACAGTTAAAAGATACTTATTTATTCACTTATTTACTCACTAACTAAAACACAGTAAGTTACAAAACAAGCCTGCAAAGGAGAGAAAAAAACCTCTTTAACTCTGTTCACTAAGATGTCTTGAGAATTCTGCTTTGCATTGGAGATCATATTTCTCACCCTCTTTGCGCCTATTATGCAAACCTCAACCAGATTTCACACCTTGTATTGTGCCTTTCTAGATCTAATACCTGCTGGCCTGCACCACCTTGGGCCAGTAGGTACATGTCATGGCTGCATAAAGCATTCTCATGCCTTGTGAAATTCTACAGATGTTGCCTCCCCTGGGGGCAATGCCTATACCTGTATACCTGTGGACAAAACACACAATTTAGTGAATGGGTTTGCTAAGCTATACCATGCATGTGTTGCTGACTATCACCTCCCTCCACTGTATCTGTCTGGAAAACACCTACAGTTACAAATTTGCAAGGCCTACTGCTTTTATATGGTACTCTAAATATGCAGGTATGTTGGTTCATGGTAGTCCCCCACCCTATATGTCAGGGTATCCAATGCAGTTTCTAATGGGCAGGGCATCCCTGAAGTCCTGGACACACAGCCTCCTACTCACAGGCATAAATAAGTGTGCCATTTGACTATGCAGTGGAATTCCATGTTGCACATGAGGACATCTGGGCCCTTCTACAGCTACATGCCTTGACATGTATGTATCCCATGGAAGCACCATAATGTGTGCCTTATCTGAAGTGAATACTATTGTATATGGATCATATACACAGAAACAACATACAGATCCTTTCCCTTTCCCAGACAGGCACTACAGGCATTGCAGGGATACATTATCAGCATAGTTCTCCTTCCTTCCCTCTTTAATGCTTCATTAACACAGCCCTTTTACGGCAAGTCTAAAATAAAGTCCATTCACATAATTCAAGCAGTTTTGTACAAGATGGAGCTAGCGCTTTACTTTACAGTACCATAGGATATTTAGCATGGTGGTTATGCAAACTAGGCTAGATAACATGTATGCCCTTGAGTCATTTCCTTTGCACAACACATTAGCCAAGCTTAGTGGCACAAACCATGTATATACCATTAGCATGATGAATTTGACATCTGCCTCCTACACCAGGTTGGGGAGCATGTACAGAGCCATGGCACAGAATATAATTCAGAATCATGCATCCATGCACATGAGCCCACTATATTGCTCCTCAAGTGGTCAAATGAGTGGCTATGACTGCTTTATCCTCCATGCACAGCAGGGCTTCTGCAGGATATGTCAGGGAGAGCAGGATTTTCCTGTTCTTCTTGCAGAGGGACTTCAAACAGAATCTGCTTGGACATTGCAATGGTCCCCTTTAAAAAGGCTGATGCCTGTTTTGACCTGCAGTGACACTGTCTGATGCCTCAGGCATTACCAGTGACTAAACAACAATGCAGTCATTGATACAATGACCTAAAGCAGTGCATCACTTACCTGTTCTGCTAGTAGGAGACAGATGATCAGGAATTACAGCTAGAGATACACTGCAAATATTCCTTTTTTGCCAGTTAATGTCATAGTGTTTTATCTGTTGTCCATCCATGCTTAACAGTACTTAGTTTTCCTGCTATTGAAGAGCATTGCATGAACATTGCTGGCTGCTGCAGAAGGCAGAAATAGCTCTCTACACAGCAGGTTGTGTTTATGTTTCAGCATTCCAGTGTACAACCACAACAATGTTCATGCCATATGTGTATCTTAATTTCTTCCATTGTGTATCCCATATGCACGTTCAGTTGAGGAACAGGAGGAGTAATGTCCATGTTAACCTTAGGCTTCACCAGCTGCTGCAACTGATGATAAGTATCTGGGTCTTCCATGTCTGCCTGTCAGGAGAGAGGAATGGCTCCTTTTAAATTCATAGGTTTGTAGGTTCTTACTAAGCTTACTGCCAAAGAGACCATTGAGGAGATTGGCTACATTGCCTAATACTGGTGGATTGCTAAGAGTGTCTTCAGTTAAGTAAATTTTTTCAACATATCCCAGCTAAAAAATTTGCAATCCCCCATCCAAGTCATCCAGACTGGTTTAAAGACTACTAGAGACATATTACAATATGTGAAGTGTGAAGACAGCCTATTCCAGAAATGACGGAGATCTTGGGTTAGATACCTGTTGCATCATCTGGTGCTTTTGTTACAACATTATGCACGTTGCCCATTTACACTGTTACAGTGCTGCTCCTTTAATATCCTGATATAGCACTGCTGTGCATGTTATTACTGCTTAGATAATGGGCAAAATATAGATCATTACCCTATTGGATAATGATTGTTCTCCAACAGGGTATTAATGAACATATATTACATATGTAAATGCAGATATTAAGTTGTAGTGAAGCTCAGCATGAGGAAAGAGTGCTCCATTTTTATGCTTGGTAAATGTGGCTTTGCTGTTTATCAAGAGTGAAATAATAAAAAAATTAAATAAAAAATAGAGAAAGGTGGAAAGAAAAGGTGTTAAGTAACCTATACATTTATGGATGCAGTCAAGTCATTTTAAAATTGTGCAGTAATACAGTTAGTTTTAAATATGGCAGTTCTATGGATGCTGTTTTTCCTTTGGCAGGCTGAAGGAAATACCATATAAAATACTTGAGCTGTGAGAATATGTGTGTGTGTGTGTGTGTGTGTGTGAGTGTCTGTGTGTGTGTGTGTCTGTGTGTGTGTGTGTGTGTGTGTGTGTGTGTGTGTGTGTGTGTGTGTGTGTGTGTGTGTGTGTGTGTGTGTGTGTGTGACTTTATGTGTGACTTTATGTGTGTCTTTGTGTGCGTCTCTGGGTGTGTGAGTTTTGTTGGCTGTGCCTCTGCATGTGTGTGACTTTCTGTGTGTGTGACTTTCTGTGTGTGACTGTCTGTGTGTGTGTGTGTGTGTGTGTGTGTGTGTGTGTGTGTGTGTGTGTGTGTGTGTGTGTGTATGTGTGTATGTATGTCCTGACATGAAATACTTACATAACCTATATTTTGTATGTAAAATACTTCCTTCAACAAAAATTACATATATGACAGAAACTTTGAAATGTTATTTGGAGGAACTTTTTTATGTCAGAAATTAAAAAAAAGCATATACTAATAAAAATAACTATGAAACAGTTTAACAGATAGTCCATTATCTAAGCAAAATAATGTTCTTCATGGTGGGAATTATATGGAAAATACGCCTTCCAGGGATATGCAGGCCCAACACCACAGAACATCGCTGGACAGTCCATTATTTCCCCAGTAATGCCCACTCTGTCAAGAATTATTGCTTGCTTGTCTGCTTTGTTATATTGCTTTTAGCTCACCATGCTGGCACTACCTGTTACATCCGAAATTAGTTTTTGCATGCTTCACTAAGATTGCTTGCTTGGAATTTGCACTTTGCAGGCATACTGCACTACTTTAGGATTTGCTGCCTCTGAATTTTTGGAGTCCTTGGTCCTTATTCAGTTTACATTTACCTCACTTACGTAGACTTAGCAGATTGAGGAAACTAAGTGAGAATTCTCGTAATTATTCTTACCCCTTATTCCCAGGTTTAAAGCTTCACTAACTTGCATTATTTGCTGAAATCCTGTTTGACATTTTAATCACTTTAAGGCTTCCCTAAAAGTCCATGGAGAAGCAGTCTTTCTGTAACTGTGGTTATTAAATTTGCTAGGATACCTTCTCTTTTTAAGGATATTGTCTAAGCTTTGCCTTAGTTAGCAGTAGCTAGTCCGCTGGTAGCAAAACTCCATTTTCCATTAAGTATGTTATATATGTTTGTTTTATACATACAATTGATTAATGTCAACTTACCTAAATTAAAAATAAAAAAAAAATCATTAGTACTGTGTTTTTGTAATTTATTAAATGAAGCTAGCACAATATGCAAGCACTGAAGGTATATATTAGCTTACCTCTAAAGCATTATTACCTTTCAGAATTCATTTTTACAGTCAGGCTTATGTGGTTTGTACTGCTTCACAACTCTTCCTCTGTATCTCTTTGTTTCTCTGCCTCTGTCCTTCTGTCACTATTTCTTTCGTAATCCCTTCTACCACGTTGTTAAACTCAAACAGAAGAAAGTCATATCGAACAAAGAATCATTTGTTTTTAAATAAAGTCATAATGGAGAATTGTAAAAGGGGAAGTGTCTAAATATGACATGGATAGATTACAAAAAAGCATTTGACAGCATCCCACATTCATGGATAAAGTAGTGCTTACAGACGTATAAGATATAGCCTACATTGATCAGTTACATTACAATGACCATGAAACAGTGGTAAACCACTTTGCAGCTAAGCCATGATAAAGGACAAATTATTATCCCAGGGATAAAAATCCAAAGGGGGATATTCCAGGGTGACCCTTTGTCACCGCTGCACTTTTGTCTTGCCGTTAACCCATTAGGCTGTCTATTTAACAGATTAGGTCATGGTTACACTTTGGCTCCCAGACAACAACAACAAAGTATAAAGACTTCTTATCTTTTTTTTGGAGATGATTTAATACTGTGTGATTCAACAGATGAGGAGCTGAAAGCAAACCTGTAAGTGGTCAAAACTTTCTCAGATGATATAAGAATGTGATCTGGTCTTGATAAATGTGCAAAAGCAACATCTAAAGCAGGAAAACTGCAGCACCAAGAAAATATCAGTTTGGGACAAGAATGTGATATAAAAGAACTTGAGCAGGAGGGAGTGTATACATATTTGGGAATTGATGAAGGATTGACAATTAAACATGAATAAATGTGAATAAAACTCGGTAATGAATATTTTAGAAGTCTAAAATTAATAATGAAAAAGACCCTGACATCTGGAAACGGAGTCAAATATATAAACCAATTTGCTCTTCCTGTTCTAACTTACAGTTTTGGGGTGATTGACTGGCCCAAAAGGTATTAGATCAGTTAGACTGAAAAACAAGAAAAATGCTTCCCTGATATCAAATGATATATAAAAAGCAATGTATACCAAGATTACATATTCCTCATTCTGGAAGATTTATGGGTCTCCTCGAAACTGAATACATGTATAGATCTGCAATTATATGACTGCATACATATCTGTTGCCCTCATCAGATCCAAACATAGTGAAAGTTTTGAAACAAATCTAAGATGACTTCCCTGCTTAGTTTAGCAGAAGCATATCGATGTTAAGTGGGAATAGGAACCAAACCAGAAGTAGACAAAAATCAGGCAACAACTGAATATGCCAAAAAACAAAATAAAGAACATATAGAGAAGGAGCAGATGTGAAGGCAAGAAATGTAGAAAATACATAAATATAGTTGCAAGTACAGAAATCTCCTGGAACAACCTGATGTTGATCAGGATCTGATGCAGGAATGTTTAAGGACAGGTGAATTTAAACCAAAAGATGAAAGGTTAATATTGGTGGCGCAGGATAGTAGACTACATATATATTGGTTTACAAAGTCCATTGAGCATGTAGGAGAAACAGACAAATGCAGGTTCTGTAAAACAGAACTGGAAACAGTCCCACATCTTGTTGCTGGGTGAGATACACTAATGGTAGAGGGTCTGTATACTGAAAGCATAATAATGTGGCAAGACTGTTGCACTGAGGATTGGGCAAACATTAAAATAACTGAAGTAGCTGAGAAGCATTGGAAACATGCCAAAAGGCATTACAGAGAATGATGAAGTTTATATCACATGGAGTCACTCATCACCAACAGCTCAAAAATAGATGCTTGAAAACCAGATACAGTAGTCCATGCAAAGAAGACAAAAGTAGCATCGATCATTGAAATTGCTACACCCAGTGATGACAGTGTCTTATGTACAGAGAGACGCAATGTCATAAAATACTAGGATTTGCATGAAGGCAATGTGGAAGAATTTCCAGACAGTTCCAATAGTAGTAGGAGCTATGGGTCTCGTAAAAAAAATAATTTGCAGTCTTATTTAGATATTCTATAGATACATGTAACTTCGTATGAATTGCAGGAGTCAGTTCTTGGCACATTGCGGGTGCTGCAAAGAGCACTTTGGGCTAACATCAAAGACTGAAACAGTATAATTTCATGATCTTTAATCAATCATACTTTTACTTAGGAATGGAGTCCATTCCTGACATGGTATTGGAAACCCAAACGACTTGTAGATATTAAACCAGGTTAAATTCAGTCACCAATATAGTCATCCTCCATTAATGACAAATAATTATTTTCCGTGTTTTCTGGATCCGTCCTCTCTTTTCTACAGACAGGGTACCACATCCCTTCCTGTGGTGTACACAAGCCTTAAAATGGCAATTCCTCCCATAACTATCTTTCAAAGATACAGTGATACTTCTGTTAATGTTGTTCACAGTACAAATGCCCTTACATAACTATATTTAACTATGCAACACATTGCTTGGCATATTTTTCGACATTCATTTAACTGCTAGTAGCAATCAATGTACCCTTTTCCTTATCTTCGCATAATCATGTAATTATCTTTCACTTCTTTGCAACACTGAGCTGTGTGCACCATAAAACAAATTTCAGTGAATACTGACTCTGTATGCATTCTGTATGCATTTTGTAATGATAAACATTTATAGTACTCAGAATAAGGCAATGATAAGGTCAGTAGAAAATGTACTACATTAACTACTGATATGACAGTACACTGAACATCACCACGTGGAATGTAGCAGAGTGACCCCATTCTGTGCTCACCATCGCCACTCTAGTAGCAGTAGTGAATGCAGTATTTGTTTTACCAGCTTGCTTATTTTTCTACCTTATTTTCCTACAAATTTTGTAAGTGGTTAAATACTGCAGCAGATATGGACAAAACTGGGACAGAACTGATGGAAATTAAGGCTTAGCAGAGGAAAGGAAAGTGTCCACATTATAATTCTGAGACTGAGAAGCAAGCTGAGGAATTACGAATGGAAGTACAAAAACGCAGGAAAACAACAAAAGCTGAGCATCACTATTCTCCTTAAATACTGCAAACGCAATTAATTTAATACCTTCATGTACAATACTTCAGATAGACCTCCACAATGAAGTGTATCACTGGACAGCTATAATGATGCTAGCAGAATAGATTTGTTTAAAAAAGGAAACAAATATGTTTTTTCAAGAAATCCACAGTACAGTGTTAAGTGCATCCACCTGTTAATGATGGTGCATTTTCCAACTCCCAGAAAAATGTCCCAGCAAGGTTTTGTTGCACTAGGTAAGTCTGCTACTACTAATAATCAGAGAGTGGTTATTGGTATAGACTCCACCACTGTTAGTAGAGAGTGTGCTGGAATGCATTAGTATAACCTAGAATACAGGTTTTCTGTTGAGATCCAATCATGAGTGAAAGACTCCCAAAAATCACTTGTATACCCTGACTATTGCACTAGCAAAAAAAAAAAAAAACAAATAAAAAAAAACTTACAACTCCTCTACCTCTTTAAATGGTGTCTGGTGTGGTCAGTGCCTCCTGCCACACACTAGTGGTCTGCTGCTTCTCCCTGCTTCCCATTGTTAACTTGTGGTCCCCTGCTTCTCCTTGCTTCCCACTGCTAACTAGTGCCCCCCTGCTTCTCCCTGCTTCCCACTGCTAACTAGTGGTCCCCTGCTTCTCCATCTTTTTTTCTGTGAAAACTTTGTCCTTATCCCATGCATGCCTTTCTATTAGCAATCAATGCACCCTTTTCCTTATCTTCCTATAGTCTGATTATCAGCAGTCAATATGCCTAACCTGTGAGCAGTCAGTGACATCTCCTACCTACCTTCTTTCTCTTATTCAACTTTTGAACAGTTAGTGTCCCATTCTTTATCAACCTTCCTCTACTCACCTTTTGAGCAGTTAGTGACTCACCTCCTGTCTACCTGCCCCTACTCAGCCTGTGAACAGACAGGTCTCCTATTCTGTCAAACTTCTCTTACTCAGCCTGCAATCAATGTCCCTACCATTGCTTACCTTCCTCTTTTCAGTTTTTTAACAGTTATTGACTCATCCCCAGCCTGCCTTCCCCTATTCAGCCTGGGAAAAGTTAAGTGCCCTACCCTTTTCCTTTATTCATACATGTGAGCAGTCGGGTCTACTACTAATGCCCGAAACGACGATTCCCCGACGGAAAACTCACCGACGCCAGATGACCGACAGGTAAGTGTACCGACAGGGTGATTTGCCGACAGCGGAAAGACCGACAAGGGAATGTGCGATCGCGACGCGGTAAGTGTGCGATGGTGATGGAGTTAGGAGCGGTCAGGTAAGTGCTCGAGATTGTGGGATGTCGGGTTAGGCTGTGGGAAAGGTGAGTGTGTGTTCGTGTCGGAGGTATGGTTCGGGTAAGGTAAGTGTGTGCTAGTGAGGACTGTAGTTTAGGGACGGGTTAAGTGAGTTAGGGTTAGGGTGCAGGTAGGTGATGTGTGCGTTAGTGTCGGAGCTTGGGCTAGGGGTGGGTTAAGTGAGTTAGGGTTAGGGTGCAGGTAGGTGATGTGTGCGTTAGTGTCGGAGCTTGGGCTAGGGGTGGGTTAAGTGAGTTAGGGTTAGGGTGCAGGTAGGTGAAGTGTGCGTTAGTGTCGGAGCTTGGGCTAGGGGTGGGTTAAGTGAGTTAGGGTTAGGGTGCAGGTAGGTGATGTGTGCGTTAGTGTCGGAGCTTGGGCTAGGGGTGGGTTAAGTGAGTTAGGGTTAGGGTGCAGGTAGGTGAAGTGTGCGATAGTGTCGGACCTTAGGGTTAGGGTTTGGGTCAGGGCTAGTGTGTATGCTATGTAGTGTCGCGTGTTGTTTACGTTCCGTGTGTCGGTGTAATGGTGTTCGGTGTAATGGTGTTCGGTGTTTTGCGTTGTCGGGTTTGTGTGATGTCGGTCATCTGGCGTCAGGGAGTTTTCCGTCGGGGAATCGTCGTGTCAGTAATTAGTAGTAGACCCGAGCAGTCACCCCCCTGCCTAATTCCCTTACTCAGTCTGTAAGCATTCAGTACTCCTTCCCTATCCTACAGATTTGTCACCAATCATTGTCCTACCTTTGCCAACATTACCAGACTCAGCTTTTCAGCAATCACTGTCTACTGTCCCCTGCCTACCTTCTGTTAATCAGCCTGTGAACAGCCAGTACCCCCTCTTCTGCCTACCTTCCCCTACTCAAGCTGTCAGCAGTCAGTGTCTGCTGCTTTACTCTTGCATGATCTCCACTGGTTCCTGGAACTTTTAATACTCTGGGCATTACATACCATCTGGTTCAGCACTTGAATGCAAGCAGCAGATGTACAGATCAGTGAACCAGGATGGCTGGCATCTATGCGCACCACTGTGGAGCTGATGAGTGGGCTCTATAATGTGCAAGAGAACATGCAGTAACTCCAGACAGACTTGGAGTAGTGGCACAATAAGATAATGGTGCTACTGAGATCACTGGTGGTAAACATTTCATCTATAGGTTCATCCATGTGACACATTATTACTACCATTCAGTCAGCCTCTGCAGACTTGTGGTCCACGGCTATGAGAGGGTGTGGATGTGAGGCGGTTGTACATGGAGTATCCCATAGTAGAAGACACAGACTTTGCAGATGCACCATCAGTGCTGGCATGTGACCTGGCATCCATGGTCATGGATGACATTTGTTGAGCTCTGCTGATGCCTTCTCAGTATGCTCCAACAAGGTACCATATTTCAATGATCACTTCCTCCAAATTGGTTGTAGACAACAATCATGTAACAGCATCCCAAAAGTATTTCTGGAGGACGTGATCACCAACATCCAACAAGCAACCAAGGTGTGAGTATACTGACTTGACCTCCTAATATCCTACGTCACTCTATGGTGTAGCAGTCATCTGTGATTGTGCAAATGCGGATGACTGTGGACTGCCCATTCCCTAATCTGTGTGAGTATAGTGATATTTAATGCATAGTGGGGCCACAGTGTGTACTATGTAGCATAGCATATGTGTTCATGTTATTCTATATTGTCTGTCTCATGGCTCATAGCTGGGGACCAGATGGCACTGCTTTGCCAACTTTGCAATATACTGCATACACTTCTGCCTCATTTGGAGCTCTGCTGCTACATTATCTTCCTCTGTATCATCTTCTTGTTCTGCTGCTGCTGCTGCATCACGGATGGCATGTCCTAGAGTGCAGCACTTCTTTTCACAAGTCCATGTTGTGTAGTATGGCACACACTACAAATGTTTTGTTGCATATCTTGAGACTACAGAATACTGCTCCAACAGATGTGTCCATACAGCAAAATGTACCCTTCAGAAGTTGGAATACATGTTTAGACAGCTAAGAAATGACACTAAGAAGGCTATACTTTCTGATAAATGAAACTACTACCTACAATTTCAACAACCTAATCACAACAACCCACAGAAATTCTGGGCTAGCATTAAGCAGTTACTCCACCCAGGTCAATCCACTACACCAAACCCTCAAAATACCGACCAGAAAAATCCCATCCTTACAGCTAATACCTTCAATACCTTCTTTACAGATGCTATCCAAACACTAGCTTGTCAACTATCACCTAATACCTTCCCACTACCTTCCTATACCTCAAACCCACCCCTCCTTTTCATTTCAAACCTGCCCAAACCACATTTATTCTAACCCTTTTGAATAAACTGAAACCATGCTCTCCCTCTGAAGACCTACTGCCTTCTGAATATCTGCAGTTATCAGCCAAGGCTATTGCCTATCCTATTTCCATACTGATCAATAGAACTATTAGCAAAGGTCACATCCCTACCTTATGGAAATTCTCCCATATTATCCCCCTGCATAAAGGTGGACACTCCACTGAGCTATGAAACTATCGCCCCATTGCCCTACTTTCTTTTTTAGCTAAGATCATGGAGAAATGCACCCATAGGCAATTACTCAACCACTTAATTGAAAGCAACTTACATTCCAACTGTCAACATGGTTTCAGACCCTCACACAGCACTACCACTGCCCTCCTTTCCTTTACTGATTACATTAACAGACACCGCAACCTGAATAATCATTCTTCTGCTCTATTTATCGACCTGTCTAAAGTATTTGACATGGTAAACCACCAGATTCTCATAAACATACTACAATTTCTGTCATTAGACCCACTTTCCATAAAATGGTTCCACTCCTACCTTGACAAATGACAGCAAGCAGTATTATGGCATAACACTCTATCCACCCATCTACCCGTTACCCTAAGTGTTCCTCAGGGGTCCATACTAGGACCTCTCCTCTTCTCCATATTTATTAATGGCCTTCATCTAGCTATCCCCCAAGCCACTTGCATCCAATATGCTGACGACTCCACACTATTATGCTCAGCTACATCCTCCCATGACCTTCACTCTCTTACCTAGAAGGTATTTAACATAGTTGAACAATGGTTCACTCAGCGTTGTCTTCTTTTGAACCCAAAAAAAAAAAAAAAACTCCTCCTCTTCACTCTTACTCAAAAGTTCTCTTCTCTTCATTTCTCTGTGACATCCACCAATGGTACTATAATATCTCCAGACCCTACCACCAAACTACTTGGTGTCACCATCGACAACAATCTGAACTTCAACATCCACATCAACAATGCTATAAAGACTGTCAACAAAAAAATCGGCACTCTCTATAGGATTAAACCCTTCCTTTCCCCTACTGCCAAAACTACTATAGCTCACACTTATTTGATCTCTACACTCCTCTATGCCTCACCCATTTTTATTAATCTATCCAAGAATAACCTCAGCAAATTGGAAATGTCCTATAATAACATTGCGAGATTTGCAACAGGCAACCCATTTAGAGCCCATCATTGTATAAATTTAAAGCAGCTAGGATTGTTAGAACTACAACACCTGATTAAATTCCACCAACTAACCATTGCCCACAACACTCTTTATAAACCTTCTAATACTCCAATTTTATCTAGCCTCATCACCCCCTATAAAAATCTGAAGTCCTTACGCTCATCACAGAAACTTCTTGTACACACCTCTAAACCTAACAACAGGGCTGGGGATTCTCTCTTCTCTAATACTGCAGGAAAATCCTGGAATCTTCTCCCTAATGACCTCTCCTCACTTACCTCTTTATCACTCTTCAAAAATAGACTTAAACTTTACCTCAAATCATACTGGCTATGCCCCTGTACCAAACCTGACTAGTCATCTATCTCTTCAAACTTGACTTTGCCTTTTCATTACTTATCACCCACTGTTATATCTTCCTTCTTACTATATATTTGTCATCTCTCCCTTTTTTACATTATTTCTATCCTCTGTAGATACTTATTTTTAAGTTAATCCTTAGTAATATCACTACACAACTAACTTCCTTTTTCTAATATGGACTTTACCTGTATGATGTTTCTGTACCTGCAATTTGCACTGTTTATGACTCTTGCCCTCATTGTACATCCTGTACTAACCTGTATGCTGTACTGCACGTTACCGTTGTTGATGATTTTTATTATGATATTTGCTATTTGTTGTTTGTACTTGTATTTGTATTTGATTCATCGTGTCTTGGAGCTTATCTCCCCAGGCCTCTACTGAAAATGGACATATATGCAGTTAGACTAGCCCGGTCAACAAATGTAAAATAAATAAATAAAAGTCAAACTATCCACCTCATTTGTTCTTTTATGAATCCAAAAATGAGGGAGGAAGGATACTTCATGGCTTCTATGTCCACAAAAAACTCTGGTACTGTCTTGACAGAACAAAATTTTTCAGAACTTCTTATCAATTGTTAATTTCTTGTGAAGGTAACAAGAAGGGACAACCTGTGTCAAAGCAGACTATTTCCAAATGGTTGCCGCAGGCGACTACCTTTTGATATTCCCACTACAACAAAACTATTCCAGGCAGAGTTAAGGTGCATTCTACCAGGACTTGGCTTCATCTATGGCTTTTTGGAAAGGCTCAAGGTCTAGAAATATTTTAGAAGCAGCAACTTGGCCCTGTGTATATCAGTTTACAAAGCACTACAAGCTAGGTTCCTTTTCCAAATCTAGGTCAAGTTTTGCTAGGACCATTCTCCAGGAGCTCTTGGACCCCTCTCCTTCTACCTTCTAGTTGTTTTAAGCTATGGTAATCTCCCAATATAGCTTAGGCTAGCACATCAGTGATCAATATGGTGAACACAATACAGTTGTGTAAGTAAATGTTAATCAGTAACAGTGTGATGTTTGAATGATCACTGCTGCACTAGATGCTCCCTCCCTCCATTGCCCTTATTTTTGGTGTGTTTTTGATGCCAGGTGTAGACATTTATTTTTTGTTGTTCCTTGCAATGTCCTCTTTGGGCTTAACCTCACTCTAATAGTTAGCTTGAATGCACTGAAGGGCTTTTCACCAAAATTGTCTTTAGTAAGCTCAGCTCCAGTTGTCTAATGGCTTAGGCAGGTTGAAGGTGCCCTGAAACTCTGAAAGCAGGATATAACCTATATAGCTTGGGCTACTGCAGCAGTGATCATTTAAACATCTACTCTTATGCTAAGTTTATTTATGCAATTGCACTTTCTCTCATCTGGTGCCTTTGGAAACCAGATATGCCCTGCCCCATGTTGTAATGTAGTGTTGAGGAACTGGTTAGTCTACACCTTTTCTTAAGGTATCAATCTCCTTTATCACAATTGCTTATGTAACATTACATTTCAAAAATAATTTCTCTGTATGTGTACATTCATACATACTGTTCAAGTACTAGCTATTACATGTAAAGTTCTCTACATCTACTTTTCTTATCCTTTCACACTCTTTTGTTTCTATTTTACTTTCTCTTTCCTTTCGTCATTTCCTGCCTTACTCTGGTCTTTCTATGACCTCTTTTTTATGCCTCTCATCTGTTTCATACTTTTCTGTAAAGCCTGTATAGTGTTACATAATAGACTTTTACCGGAATGTTATCCTTTGATGTACCTTGAATAATATGTTTATATTACAGCATGCTTTCATATCGTGGCACACATGTTTAGCCTTTTCTCATATACAGTGAACATTTGTATACTTGAGTTGTAATTTAGCACATTTGGCTGTTTTCATGTACAGTGAATTTTTAATGTAGAAACTTTTCTCTCTGGAAAAGTGGTCTTTTATGGCCCAGTCAGTCTTTCCCCATAAGCAAATAGAAATAAACATAAAGGATGGTCAGTGTTACACATGATTAGGTCCAGAGGAATGGGCATACCACCACAGCTCTTGATTCTAGTCATGGCTGACACAGTTTGAGTAGGTCTCGTAGTGTTTACTTGCCCACTGTGAAGTGCTCTGCTGAACTGTCACATGTGGATATATATGAGTTGCTCCCTGTATTGCTTCCATTGATATAGGAAGCCACAGCTCATAGCATTGCCAGCACTGACTCTGATGAAGTCCATCAACACATGGTGCTGTAACTAACATGCCTGCCATCATGAAGTTTGTAAATCAGTGTTCAAAATGTGTGGACAGAGGCATGTAGATTTCAGTTCTCTGAATCAGTCCACCATCTTGCCCTACTGCATTTGCATATTCTAAGTCACTTGTTTGCATGGGCTTTCTAGTTTACTTGTTATGCGCTCATTTGCATGTAGAACTGTGACAAGGTCAATTGACATCCTGGGAAATCCTGAGATGGCACCTCCCCTCAAGCAAAAGAAAAAATACTACTACTGAATCCTCCCCCCAGGAAAGTTCTCTAGCAATAGGCAACAAGGTGTGCTCTCACAAAATAGATCTTTCTTATCTTTGTTTACACTACCTGAAACAGCTTTCAGAAACTGTACAAATATTTACATTAGCTCCACGCTACAGCTCTTAACACATACACACACACTGCAAGTGGTGCTTGAAATCATTTAAGCAGCTGCAGTTTCAATACTGGCAGCTTAAATGATTACCAGTACTGTTGCAAGCCTGCCAGGACCAGTCAAGTCTCATGTCCAAGAGTCATACCACTGACTTACAGGGTCTGATCAGCACCCATTCTACAGTGTCACTCATGTTCCCTAAAAGCTAGTAAATGGGACAGCCATCCCCTTCTTACCACCTTAGTTAGTGCTTTCCTTCCATGTATATCACACAGTCTCGACTATTGGATTTTCATGAAACTGTTGTTTTTGAATCACTCTTACTCTGCATGTGGATGCTGTCCAGGTTGTGTTGTTCATAAATTCATAGATTAGGCTAACTGCCCTTGTAGGCCATTTTAAACCTAGCCAATTAACCCATGTGAGAATCAAACACTGCACCTTGTGTCTATAAGGCAAATATCTTAACCATTATGCCAACCTTGTTCTGCACCTTTATGACTCTGTGCCTAAAAGTTATTCATTTCCTGTAGTAGAGCAACACAGACAGCTGGCTTGCCAACAAGTTATAGATAATCTGTAAGAAAAAAAAATAGTGTCCTAATCATCTTCCCATACAAGAATAACCCATTTTAATATTGGTTAATCATTATGATTAGTATATATTGAAGCTCATCCCACCAGATGGTCTTATGGGTGCGCTTTTTTCCAGCAAATTCCACTCACCGTAGCAGAGGCACATAGGAGTTTTCAACTCTGGTGTAAAAGAAAGCCTATAAATGTGTGACCCATGCAAAGCAAATGGTAAGTCACTATGTTATACACCTTTATTTCCCACAGTAGTGGCTTAAAAACCTCAGTTTAGACTGCTTGGTTCGCTGGCCATTTTGTATAGAGAAGACTGGAGTTAAAGGAAATTGTTAAAACTGTGCAACAGTGTGCATATTTGAGACAATCTGTAACAAAATAGATGAAACTCCACACTTACTTGAGTGTGATTTGATGACAACATTATGTGTGCAGTTAAATTAATGCTAGCATATGTGGCTACGACATGTGCTGTATGAGTGGTGTGGGGGTATGTGGGACAAAAGGTGGGATTGCTATGAGATCAGCCTGCAGTATCTCACTAGGAGTACTCAAACTGCATGCATGGAATCACCAACATTCAAGCAAGCCCCCCCCTGCACCCCCACACCCCCCACTCTTTAAATATAACAACTCCAAGATCGCAATACAAAGATTTCCCTTTACTGTACTGTAGTGCGATCTCGGAGTTGGTATATTTAAAGAGCAGATGTGTGGGGGGTGCAGGGAGGCTTGCCCCCCTGCCTGCAACAGTTAACTTGCTGTTAGGGTTTCTTTTGTTTTTATTTTTTTTTCACTTTGTCGAAGTTCTGAAACTTCGAACATAAGGTTTTGACCTTATGGTGTTCAAAGTTTCAGAACTTCAACAAGGTAATAGGAACCCTATATATGGGTTCCTATCTAATGGCCAAATTAACAGAATGCCGAATTACACATTGTCGAGACTAGTTTGCCGAACATACACATTGCCAATTTTTTAAACGGCCGAATAACACTATGCTGAATATAGCGTGAACTCTACATCATACATACACAGTATGGTTGCCCCATAGTGTACCTTGTACAACTTAAATCATGGTGGACTTCACAAGCAAAGCACCGTAAACCAAAGGTAGCCTTTACAACACTAGAAAGCAAACCGTGCAAAATGTTTTGCAGGGGGGCTTCACCCCCCCTGCACCCCCCATGTGGGGGGCTGTGCCCCCACACTCCCCTACTTAAATATACCAACTCCTAGACTGCACTACAGTGGGGAAACACATAAATTCCCTCTCCCCACTGTAGTGTGCTTCGGCATAGTGTTATTTGGCCATTTAAATAATCGGCAATGTGTACGTTCGGCAAACTAGTCTCGGCAATGTGTAATTCGGCATTCTATTAGTTTGCCCATTAGATAGGAACCCATATATAATTATATATATATATATATATATATATATATATATATATATATATATATATGTATATATATATATATATATATATGTGTGTGTGTGTGTAGCAGGAGTGTGGTGGCACAGTCTTTGGAGTTATGGGTAAAATGGGAGTGACCCCCCCTTCAAAAATGCTTTTTTGTGAAGTTTATACACTTTTCAGTTGTTGAAATTTGACTTTACATTTCTTGCGTTTCTGAAAACAGTGTTGTGTAACACAGATTTATGAAAGGGAGCTTCTTTGTATGCCTGCCACAAAATCAGAGCAGTATAGCACCTCATTCAAGAAAGATGAACAGAATTTTAATCAGAAGAAATAGTGATCACAGTAAAGCATTTTAGCTTACTTCACTCTAGCACCCACTAGGCTTGCCAAGGTAGAGAAAAGTACAAAACTATCCACAGTGATGTATTGAAATATATTGCTTTCAAACCAATACACTGTCCCACAGGACAAGAACCATCAATGATCACTTTAACAAAAATCCGTATAAATAAACATATTGTTTGCAGTCAGACTCCCATTGTTTGCAGTCAGACCCCCAGAGCACTTAGTGTCCTTGTTCAAAGTATTTCCACATTCCATGCTATGTGCTACCTGCTAAACATCCCTGGTTTAGTATAAAACAGGTGAATGGTTTGAACTTTTCACAACACAAACTTATTACTTTGTCATCAGCACTGTAAATTCATAGGTTCACAGGTTCATAGGCTTTGCTATGCTTATATTCAAAGGAGTCAATTGAGAACTTCAGTCACATCATCCAGTATTGTGGCAGACAAACAGTATTCACCATTAACTAGACTTTCTCCATATATTCTTCTGAAAATGTGCAATTATTCATGTAATCATCCAGACTGGCTTTAAAGAT
This sequence comes from Protopterus annectens, assembly GCF_019279795.1. Lineage (NCBI taxonomy): Eukaryota > Metazoa > Chordata > Ceratodontiformes > Protopteridae > Protopterus > Protopterus annectens. The sequence continues at coordinate 1,045,746,379 of NC_056747.1, forward strand.
TGCTATGGAATTGCTTTCTCTATTCCAGAAATGGGATATATATTGGAAGAGGTATGTGTCATGCCATTTGGTGTTGTTGATATGATAGTACAAGTTTAAGTCTCTAGAATGATGTTTGCTTTAGCACTGGTTTTATTTAGGTGAATTAGTTCAAAGAGTACAGGATCATTCGTAGCCCAGAAGGCTAAGCAGAGATTACCTCCTAGGAGTCTATATGACAGTGAGTAGAAGAAAAAATGTAAATTGTACATGTTCGTGTACAGTTGATAATTACTATGCATAGCCCCCAGACTTCATACAAGTTAAATGTGTGCTAACCATCCATTTGCTCAGCTGGTTATGAAAAATAAATCTTGTCCTAGGTGACAATATATAATGGGAACAATTAGGCAACGAGTAATGGTCCATGATAAAGCATACTGACTCTGTTTGATGAGCTCAGCATACCCTGTATTTAATTTCTTCAAATTTACAAGGCAAAGGGTGGAGCCTAGATGGCCAACCAAGAGCATTAAATTTTGAGAGCTCCATAAACTAGTATAATAATATAGGAATATTTTATTATTTTCATGTTTAAAACATCATCAATCTATAGATAAACTACTAAACTATATAAATATCAATTTTGGTGGAAATATACAAACATTTTCCTGTCAAGTAACTTGGAAATATATTGAGTCACTGAATATGAACAACTCAAGGAATTCTCATCCAAAAAGAATTTCTGCTTAATCAGAATACGTGGCTGCTTAACAAAATAGATGACTTAGAAAACAGGGAAAGGAGAAACAACATGAGGATCTTTGGTCTGCCTGAAAACACTGAAGGTGAAGACATTATTTCATTCTTAACCTGGATTCCTGCATTTTTAGACTTGAAAGAGGGACTTTCATTTGGAATTGAAGGGGCGCATAGAGCACTGAGGAAACCTGCTTCTAACTCAACAAATACTTCACCTAGATCCATAGTTATAAAATGTCTTTAATTTCTGGACAAGGAACTAATATTAAAATCTGCTTGGAGAAAATCACCCTTAAAATACAATCAAAGCCTAATAAGGTTTGACAATGACTATTCTTCCAGAATACTTGAGCAAAGGAAAAAAGTCTGACCAATAATAAAACTGTTGAAACAAAACAACATTAAAGCACAGCTGGCCTTTCCAGCCAAGATAAAAATATTTTTTTCCAATGAGATGAGAATGTTTAATGACTTAAAATAAGTTACTATATTCATCAAAAACAACAACATAGTGCCTATCCCAGAAGAAATGGAATGGATGGCCCCTACTCTTAAAAGAATAAAAGAAACAAATCCTTGGACTGATGCTAGAAAGAAGACACAAAAAACTGATCCAAGATAGCTCTCCCAAAAAAATAACTCTTACAACTACTTCTCTCAAAGTATCAACTGATATGGTACATCACTTGTCATCTGTTTTTATTTTAAAAAAGGAGGGTTTCTTAAACAACTGAGAAACAATAATGATTTATTCAGAATGTTCAAAGAGTCCAGTAATTATTCACAAACAAAGGTAGGTCAAGATGGGTTACTATTTACATTATATATAAGCCAAACTAAGCAACATATAATATAAAGATAGACATTTCTATTCCCCTACTTGAACTCAATGAATACTTATCTTGTTCATTTTTCATTGTTTTTACTTATAATAATTGAAGTAATTAATTAATTAATTCAACAAGGTACCATTCATCAGAGTTCAGACTCAAATGTAACAAATTAACATCATATATAATAGCAGTAACAATAGAGTGTTTTGAAAAAAAATGCTATCATGGAGACTAATGCCTTCTTCAGTTATATTATGATCTAGAAATGTCATGTATATCCTGGTTGAATAATAGCAGCAAGCTCTTAGTACAAATGTCATCATTATTCTGTCTAAATATAGTTAATATCAATTATGGCAGGTATCACAGTAACAAGTGCTGTTTGATCAATCCTGATATGGTGTGCATGGATACAGTTGTGTCTGGCAGCTAGTACAAATGTAATTATTATTCTGTCTAAACATATTTAATATCAATTATGGCAGGTATCATAGCTTCAAGTGCTGTTTGATCAGTCCTGATATGGTGTGCGTGGACGCAGCTGTGTCTGGCAGCTAGCACAAATGTCATTATTATTCTGTCTAAACATAGTTAATATCAGTTATGGTAGTTATCATAGTTTGAAGTGCTGTTTGATTAAGCCTGACATTGTGTGTGTGGATGCAGCTGTGTCTGGCAGCTGTTGTATGTTGCTGTTTTCATCTCCGGGAAGCTGTGGGTTGTGGCTTGTGATCGAGGTTTACTGATGCTTGTGTATTAGGAGGAGACGTTTTAGCCTGGATCCAGGGGAAGGGGGTGGACAAAACTGTGATTTGGGATATTTTTCCAGAGAATAGTTTGTTTATACATCTGCTGAGTGAGAGCTGGAAAGGCTGGAAAAATGTGTTATCTCTTGTTTTGGCAGCTTGTTGGGAGTTTTTTTTTTTTTTTGGATCTGTTTCCCTCCGTTCTTTTCCTGGCTGCTGCCTCGCTGAAAGGGAGGGAATTTAGGCTTGAAGTTGCAGTGAAGTGAAGCTTTGCTTCAGGTGCATCGTGAGCCTCTGGTATGCAGTACACAGACACACTAACAGAAACAGATGTTCCCAGGTTGCTATGGTAACGGAGACAGAATGATGATAATGCTTAATGTCTCTGTGGAGCCTCTGAGATGATTCTTGGCAATAAAATAAAAGGGCTGTTTTAAACCACATGTACACATATTGATGGTCTCCCAACACTTCATTTAGCTCATTAAGTTGATTCTTGATAAAAAAAATAAAAAAATAATAAGCGCAATTTTATATTTAAAATGTATTTTGGTCCAAATGCATTAAGGACTTACATAAGAGTGGAAGTCTGAGTTATTTTGAAAGACTAAAAACACTTGGTCTTGTGCAGAACCCTTTGTAGTGGTCTGAGAGGTGAGCTTGCTTGGACATGTTGGGCATATGGGGATAGCTGATTCTAGGGGTATTTTGGGTTGCCAGGAAGTGTGTTGAGTGGTTCACTGGCAGAGTGGCCACTGCATGGAACAGGCTGGTAAAATGAAACAGGACAAATATTGGTTTGGATATTTTAAGAACAGCCTAGAAACACACCACATGAACTAGTGAATGGTATTCTGGGAAAACTGGATGGGTATTGTTGCCCCTGCTTGAAGTACTAATATATGTGTATGTAAGGATGGAAATATACTTATAACAAATAAGAAACTAGAAGGCTCTCATAATTTAAAGTCTATGGACTGTATAAACATACTTGGAAGGAGCTAATAATAAGAATAAGCATTACAGCTTGTGGTTTCTCAAATAACTAAGCAACAGGCAAAAATAAAACCCACACACAATAGTTATGTAATGTATGATTTTAAAATATATAATCGTCATATAAGATGAAGCAGTCTGCTGAATTTAGATATTAAAGACAGGATTTAATAACATGGGCTTGTGTATAGAATAACACTACTGTCTTAACTTGTCATAAATGACATACACTACATTGAACATCAAGGGGAAGCATGATGATTTTCTTATATAAGTAAATATGCATAACAAGTCATGTAATTGCTTTAACTTAAATTGTAGTTTTTGTAACCCATCTTGGCCATATATAATACTTATGCGGTTACCAAGGTAACTAATGTTTATACATGACATCATACTGACAAAGTTGTTCAAGGGAAGTAATAGAAGCCTGGACTAGGAATGTCACAGAATGTAACAATCACATTCTGAACAAATAGTATTAAATTAACAATAATCACTCAGTTTAACCTTTGCTGATTATACAAAATAGAATGTTGCCATTTAAGTCTAAAAACTTCCAGTATATGCCATAAAATGGCAATTTATGAATATGGAAAGGGAACTTGTAGTCATTAATCACAATAAGTGAATTTGTTGTGTTTAACCTATAATTTCACTCATTTTATAATAAAAAATGACAGCTATGAAAATCCTTATGTGTAGGAAATGGGGAGAAGAGGGATGCACTGATAATTAAAATGCACTAACTTTCATCAGTGTTCACATACAACAAACTTGATGCTTTAAGTAAGTTAGCAACAAACAAAGTGATTACTTAAATGCTGGCAAACAATGAAATATAACTCCTGATATATCCAGTAAAATACATTGTATTATAAACATTAGGTATAAATATTATTACCATCTATTTATATTAAGTAATACATTTTGAAATGCTTCATCAATAAGGGTGAATATGTTAAATAACTGTGTGTTATAATCTTTTACTGAGGTTATATATATGATACATTCTACTTTACTATGATTGAATTGTCATCTATCTTTCATGTAAATATTAATTGCTTATAGAATAAATAGACATTTATATTGTATTAGAATTCTGTCTAATCTGCAATAGTATTATATCTGTTCAAAATAATATAAATATTGCTTATTCCTATTACAAATATTCTCCATATGATAATTCAATTTATGGAGCTCAGATGTTCTGGATTGTCAAGGTATGAGTGATAATCTGATGGATTTAGGTTTATCCATCAGATTAGGAATGATTTTCATTCCATGGCTAGTGCAGATCTTAGTTTTGTTAACATTTATTCATTTAAATTTGTTATTTCACAAAAACATTTTTAGTATGCCTGACCAAAACATTACTTTATTGGCAAACACTCAAAGTATAAAACTGATAATTTCCTTTAAAAGCTCAAACATATACTTTATAGTTATCAGAGGAAAATGTTTAATCATCATCTTCTTTCAGATGTTCCCGTTAGGGGTCGCCACAGCGGATCATCTGTTTCCATTTCTTCCTGTCCTCTGCATCTTGCTTTTTCACACCAACAGTCTGCATGTCCTCTCTCACCACATCCATAAAACTTATCTTAGGCCTTCCTCTTTTCCTCTTACCTGGCAGCTCCATCCTTAGCATCCTTTTCCCAATACACCCAGCATCCCTCCTCAGTACATGTCCAAACCAACGCAATCTCGCCTTTTTGCTTTGTCTCCAAACTGTCCAACCTGAGCTGACCCTCTAATATACTGATTCCTAATCCTGTCCATCCTAGTCACACCAATGCAAATCTTAACATCTTTAACTCTGCCACATCCAGCTCTGACTTCTGCCTTTTTGTCAATGCCACCATCTCCAACCCATATAACATAGCTGGTCTCACTACCCTCTTGTAGACCTTCCCTTTCACTCTTACTGGTACCCGTCTGTCACAAATCACTCCTGACACTCTTCTCCACCCATTCCACCCTGCCTGTACTCTCTTCTTCACCTCTCTTCCACACTCACCATTACTCTGAACTGTTGATCCCAAGTACTTAAAATCATCCACCTTTACCAACTCTACTCCCTGCATCTTCACCATTCCTCTACCCTCCCTCTCATTTACACACATATATTATATTTTAGCCCTGCTGACCTTCATTCCTCTCCTCTCTAAAGCATATCTCCACCTCTCCAGGGTCTTCTCAACCTGGTCCCTACTACTCTCACTACAGATCACAATGTCATCTGCAAACATCATAGTCCATGGAGGAAAATGTTTAATAGTCACACTAAAAGAAAAAAATACATAGTCTAAATAATCTAAGATGGATTTAACTTTATTATCTTTAAATACCAATGGCTTAAACAATCCTAGCAAGATCTCAAATCTATTGAAATATTTAAAACTGAACAAAGCACAAATTGCCTTCCTTCAAGAAACTCATTTCAAAACAAATGACAATTACAAACGGAACCCTAAGGAATATATGATATTGGTGCAATCCACTTATAAGACAAAGACAAAAGGGGTAACAATTTTAAGGAAAACAAATGTGATTAACCCAGAAGTCATTTATAAGTATGAAGATAGTAACAGAAACTAGACCCTAGACAATCTACACTGGTTCCCAGGCATTGGAACAGGAACTGTTAAAAAACACTTGGATTTAATTTCCAATAATTATAAAGGCAATTTAATATTAGGAGGAGATTTTAACTGTATATTTGATATTTCTGAAACTACAAATAAAAGACCGCTGTGTACATCTGCTGTATCAAAAGCTTTAAACAAGTGGGTAGAATCATTTAATCTTGTAGATACCTTAAATTTTAAAGAAGATAAATCTTTGTGGTTTTCCCATCAAGATCACAAATTAGGTACCCAAACTAGAATAGATAAAATATTTCCTGCCCATGACTTACATTCCAAAATCATTAATTTCTCAATCACTCCCTGCCTCTTTTCAGACCACATTTCATTGATACTAAAACTTCAAAATGGGTACAAACCATTAATTTTATAACTGCAGAATTCTAGTATATATAACTAAAATTAAAGAGTTCAAACTCTGGTTATTATCTGAATTACAGTTCTTCTTAGATATTAATTTCACCACAGAGATAAATAAAATCATGATATGGGGCTTATTAAAAGCTTACATATATGGTAAAACCCTAACTTGGCATAAAAAAATCAGGGAATGAGATTCTGAATTATTAGATCTACAATCCAAACTTTTGTCAGTAAAATCTAAAAAAAAATCTAAATCATTTGGAGATGAAAAAGAAAGTAGAAGTATTAAAAAATAAATACAATGAAATTCTAGCACATAAAACTAGTTTAGTTTTAGAAATACTAAAAATTAATACATTGGCCACTTCTCCCAAATATCTACATAATTTATCCACAAGAATCAAAATGCAATCAAAAGCTAATAACATTAAAAGTATCTTCCATGAAAAGAAAGGGGAAAATGTCTTGGATATAGGTGACATTCTTGATGCCTATAGAAATCACTATATGGAACATTTCCAAAAAGAAAATATACATATCAATCAATTAAATCTAGATGAACAATGTCCTAATATAAAAAAATACCAGAAAAATTAAAACTAGATCTGCAAGCACCCATATCCTACAAAGAAATTACAGATATAATAAAAGAGGGTAAAAATAATAAAGCTACAAATACAGATGGCATAATTATGAAAATATATAAACTTTTTCCTTCAAATATACTATCCCTCTTCCATAAAACTCTATTAGAAATTCAGTCACAAGCTTTAATACCACCACCTTGGAGATATTCCTTAATCACAGCAATCATAAAGGAAAACAAATCCCCAAACCTCTGTACCTCATATAGACCTATATCATTATTAAATAATGACTATAAGATATGTATGACAATATTAACTAACAGAATGAAAATACCACTATAAAAAAACAATAAATAATGATCAAACTGGATTTATATATATCATAGACACACACATGACAATTTTAAAAGGACAATTTCTCTTATAAATTATGTTAATAAAGAAAATAAAGAAACAGTCATAACTGGCTTAGGTATAGAGATAGCCTTTGATTCACTAAATTGGGACTATTTATTCAAAATCCTAATGCTATTTGGATTTCCTGCATCCTTTGTTCATCTCCTGAAGAATATATATACAAATAATTTAGCTTATGTGAAGTTAGGTCCTTTTACCTCTGAATCTGTACATATAACAAAAGGCACTAAACAAGGATGCCCCATGTCACTGATTCTATTTGCTCTGGCTATTGAAATATTGGCAGTTTCAATTCATAACAATATAAAAATCAAAGGAATAGATGTTTATGAACAATACAATTCTAAAGTAATGCTATTTGCTGATGACATATTACTAACATTATCTAATACAAAAGAGACAGTAGAAGAATTAGATATATCAATTGACAAATTTTACATGATTTCAGGACTCCATTTCAATAAATCAAAATCAAACTTTTTATGTTTAAATAAAAAAAAAAAAGAACTGCAGGCTAAGGGGGATCACATCATAGGAAAACAAGAATCAACCTTAAAATATCTAGATATTGAGTTATGCAAGGATAATAATGAATTAGTCTAAAAAAACTACAATAATATCAATACAGTTAAAATATCTGTGGAAAAATGGAACAAAATAATATTAATATTTAAAGATCGACTACAGTTAATAAAAATGGTTTTATTGCCCAATATCCTATATATAGCATTGGCAATACAACTGTTACCAGAAAGGAATATACTTAAAGAAATAAATTCATGCTTAACAAAATTTTTATGGTTTCCCCAAAGAAACAGAATAGCTTTAATACATGATATCAGACCATGGAAACAGGGAGGATTAAACTTTCTTGATATAGAAATATATATTATAAAAGCAATATCTAAAACAATCTCAGATTTGATAAGTACAAATTACTCTGCAAATTAGAAAGAATTACTAACTGTAATATCAATAAATTAATTTGATTTACAAAAAAAAAATCAAATAACATAAAAACTATTTGCCATGGCACATATTATGTATTAGTATGCAATAAAACATAACTAAACCCACTAAAACTTGTATGATTAATTA
>NC_056747.1:1045759807-1045817307 GCF_019279795.1 Protopterus annectens
TGATAAGAACATTTGAAATACTAACTATTAATACAAGATAAAAATACAAAAATACAATTATATGGTGCAGCCAGGTACACATCTATAAATTCATTTGTTTCTTTTTTAATAGAGGTTTAATACTAACTGTTGATTTCAACCCAGGTTCTTTATCAGCATTCAAATGAATATTCCACTTTATTTCCACAACTTCTGTTGCTAAACCAAGATCCCCACCTCTCAAATCATACCTAATATTTTGTGTAACTCTGAATTTAAAAGTATGTTTCACTCCCATACTACTATGTGCATAGCCAATAAGTTAGTTAGTACTTTTTTCGTAATGTTGGATAAGTGCTCTAAAATTCTATCTTTTAGTTTCCTGTTACTTTATCTATATAGAATCCAGGGCACATATCACAAACTGCCTGATAAACTATACTTTCCTTAATACGTGTTGCAAAGGAGTCAAACAAAAATTCTTTCTCAGTAACTGGGTAAGTGAATTTAGTCTGTCATTATATCTTCACAAAAATGAACAGTTATGACAAGAAAAGGCACCCTTTCTCACAACAGGGTAACCATCTTTTCTAGATCCCAAGTCTTTATAATAGAGATGCTACTCCAAACTTTTACTTTATCTATTGGCAAATGCAGGTCTCTTTGCTATAAACTCCTTTAATCCTGGGAAAACAGTTAAAATTGGCCAGTTTTGTTTAATAGTATTAATAACACCTTTTGTTCTAAGGTTATAGTTGGTCAAATAACGTATCTTACTTTTTTCTTTTTCTTTTTTATGTTTATTATTCTGGCCATTACTAATATATAGATCATTACTATCTTACTGTTCTACAGAAAAATATGGTCTCACTTGGCCATTTCTTTCCTTAATCACATCATCACAAACATCTATCAAAAGTTTTTTATCATAATTTCTTTGCTCACTTTCATTAGTCATTTTCTCAGTGCTTATTTTATAATTATCTTCATCTGTGGTTAACATACTGGGCATTAGAAATTGACTTTTCACTATCCTTTTATAAACATGCCTGGGATGCATGCTTTTTCTATGCAAATATCTATTTGCCTGTACTTTTTTGCTGTACAGATGAAAGTAGATATAGCCATCCCTTTTCTACTGACATTGATATCTAGAAAATGTACTTCTTGTCAAGATTATACTGGTTTAAACTTTTAAAAACTTGTCTTACTGTCTAATTTAACCACAAGCTTGTTTAAACTCAACTCATCACCTTTCCATATCAAAAAATGTCATCAACAAAACATTTATAATATAAAATATTCTTTGCATACATCATAGACTGATTATAGATGAATTCATCCTCCATTGACTTAAAACTATATTTGCATATGTTATTAGCTACTGGAGTGCCCATTGCTACTCCTGCTGTTTGATGGTATAACTGCTCATTAAATAGAAAAACATTACTTTCCAGGACAATTTCTAACAAAAGACCTAACGTTTCTATCTTCCTTGTTGAAAATTCATTATTCTTACACAAATCACTTCTTATTGCTTCTCTTACATAAGAATTCGGAATGACAGTGAATAAAGAATTAACATCGAGTCACAAAAATATAAAGCATTTCATTTCATTATTCATCATATATCACTTGTATAAATCTGGTAAAAAAATGATTTGTGTCCTTTATAAAGCTCTTAATATAACTCAGAAATGCTTTAGTGTCTCTTCAAGATAAAAGGATATGTGCTCTGTTACCCACCCTTTCCAGAGGCAATTGGTCTCATAGAAGGTGATTTCATTTTTTATGTATCTTATGTAAAAAAAAGACTAATCAGAAACTGTCTTTAATGCTCAAATCTTGTCATTTTATCAGAGTGGTAGATGACTCTACTGATAAAAATACCATTGAAGCAGTGACCTTAGTTGTTATATATTCTGACATTAGTGCTAGGAAAGTTTTGCACAAATGTTAACGTTTATTCATTTTGAAGCAGGCAACAGAAGATCTAGACATACTTTGCCAATTACTAATGTTATAGCCTTGAGTTCTGATGGAAGGAACATCATGGCTGGACACAGGAATTCATTGCTTCCATGCATTGCAGCTGAACAACTCTATTCATTTTGTATTCACTGCAGTTTTTTTAACTGCTTAGTAAGTAACTGATTCATATAAGGCAGTCCCTGTGTTCGCTGCAGTGAAATATACAGTCAATTTGAACACAGCAACTTTACAAAGTTTCAGGAATTTGTAGAAGCTGATTGCTTATACAAATAATACAGCTATGTTGAGCAAGATGGCGGAGCCTGCTGAATTGTATCAGTCATAGTTTAAATCAATATGATAAGCTACTTTCAGTGAAGAAATGAGAGTGACCCTTTGGTGGTAGTAGAAAATTTGGAGCTAAATTACACAACTCATTCTTCAAGTGTTATATTTTATTTTTTATAAACAACAGTCTCATTATTTACAGAATTAAGCAAATTATTTTAAACAAGTTCATTTGTACTACTAGATTGGTATTCTGAGATTTTTCAGCTACTAGAAGCTCTCCTGGGTCATTATTGTTCCTGAAGTACTGCAGTTTGACCTCTTAGATAAAGACTATTTGAAATCTGCTGATTCCATTTTTATAGTGTTTAGGACATAACATTAGCCGTCCAATGTGGACACTCTTCAAGTAGCAAGTGAGTCCATGAATGATGTTGTTAAATTCTCTATCAATACAGAGAGCCCAGTGAAGAAAAGAATGCATGCTGGCAGTATTGTGAACCTTACTGTGGTGCTAAAGCCTCAATCAGAAGAACAACTAAGCTTCAGACATGTCAGAATTAGCTCAGTATTTTTCACATACTGTACCTGATTCAAATTTTGACCAAATAAGGCGTCCATTGATTTACAAGATTGCAGATCGGAGTGACATTACTACAGCAAATGATGCTGCTTATGATGAACATCAGCTTGAAGTCAGTAAAAATAGTAAAGATGACGAACACCCTCAATGCCCCTATCTTTCCCAATTTACAGAAAAAACGCTAGATCCTACTTGTAGAACATACTTTCTTTGCTTTCAGTCTTTTCAAAACAAATCAAAGACGTAAACTGTCCCCAACACACTTGAAGCATTAGTACTTGTCATTAATGGTATTGGTATAATTACATCAGCTGTGGTCAACAGGGTCATTGTACAGAGATATAGTCAACACTTCAGAACATTGAGGAAATAAATTAAATTCATGTTTTAGCACATTGACTGCTTTATTATGTTATGTTTCATGTTGACTTTATTGATTGATGAACAAAGGCAGGACATGTTTGATTTTGATATTTGTGTATCCTTCTTAAATTGTCTTTATTAGAGGTGACTGTAAACATATATACTTGCATATTTACTGACACTTGTCAGTACATTTTTTGGGGGTTGGTAGTCTTGATAGAGGTGGAGTAAGTGGTTGCCTTAACCAAGAAGGAATTACTTGCCTCCAGATGAGTTATGTTCCTGCACTGTCTGGGGCTTTACAGCCTGAAATCTCTTCTTTCTCTACCATAGTGGAGTTGACAAGGGGTTTGTTCATCCTTCTTGGGATTTTGCTAGAAGGCTTAAAATTAGATGGAAAAATAGAAATGCATACAGGTATCTTTCCAGCCACATGAATGAGACTATATTCACCATCTAGTTCTGTTGTATTGACTCAGCAAAAAAAGAGGAAGAACTGCATGCTCCCATGTGGTGTAAAGGTTATCTTCCAGGGTACCCCTTCCTTAGTAGATTTTTTTTCACTCCCATTCCCTACCCAACCTACATCTGGTTTCTGATTACCCACACCCCATCTGCTCTCCCAATTTACATCTACAGCTCTTTAGTAGACAACCAGGGATATATCCTTTTGCTAGATGGGCTCCCTGACATGTCAGTATCAGAATTCATACAGCTGGGGAACGGGATTGCACTAGAGAACCCTGTATTATGAGAGGTATCAGGAACCCTCGTACAACTGTGGCCCTAGTCAACTTCTCTAGCAAGGAGGGCACTATGTACTGACATCTGCACATTAGGTGCACTCATCTGCCAATGATGTGCAGGACATTGTGTCACTCAACTGAGACAGTTTTGTACTGAGTGACTTCTGGTTTCTACCTGGGGTTGCACCGACACATTGGTGAACACAGTCCAGTAATTTATGGCAATGCACAAGATGTGCACTCATGAAAAATCCAAGCAATGCCTAATACTAGAGTCCAGGGGTCCCTTAATGCAACTAATATCAGCCAGTCATTGAGACAGTGGAAGACAGGAAGACCCATTTCCTGCAGGGTCTTTCCCACTTTTGGAAGCAACAAGATATATACTGTAGATATGCAGAGGAGAGACCAAATGGAAGTACTTTTTGTAGAAAGCAAAGACAATGCAGAGCAAATTGAGGGAATTTCCTTTAAAGACCTCAGACTGATGCATCAAAATGTATCCGTCATGTTCTGTGACACATCAAAGTGTTGTGTGACATCAGGGAAATGGCCATCAGGAGAGTATAGGTGACCTACTGGATATGTTCACTGAAGTTGCTGGAGCCTAAAATGAAACAAAGGCTTCTAATCTCCTTTGGAAAGAGGAAGAAATGGGAATAGGACTCAGAGCTTCTCTTTCAGACAATAAAATGCTCTATGGTCACTTTGAAGAGTAGAGTTAGATATACTTAATCCTTTAGAAGAGTTGTTTCTGGACATGACAATTACAAGATGCTGCCATCTGAAACAGTGGCCACAACACACCTCCCCTTAATTATGTTTTTCCAAATGGGACAAATTCAGTTAAATGTATTCCAATATGTAGTCCTGTAGTGTTTTTATGTCTCCAGCAGTGAAACCTGTGCATTCAACTTCATATTGGACTCTGCTGACTGAAATATGGATAGAAAACCTGTGTGAGTCTTGGGTACCCTCTTAATTATATGAGTGGGCTTTTACTTCTTGGAAAACTGGTTTGGCCTAGAAGAAGGAATGAACAAAATTGCTGTGCATTATAAAGGGCCTTGGTGGTGGTCACTGCCTCTTTCATCTTCAACAAATCTTCCACCAGCTCCTGGGAAGATTTTTCTCAGAGAGATTCCGACCCTAGACTTGGGCATCCAGGACAGCCTACCTCAGCTCATCTTTAAAGGAGGAAAGACTAAGTAATCCCTCTTGACAGAGATTCATCTTGAACCAACAAAAACTATATATATCTATATCTATATATATATATATATATATATATATATATATATATATATATATATATACATATGGATCTAGGAAGTTTGCTTGACTGAGCAAACGTCCGAATTCATAACACCCGAACACACTTTAACAAAAGCACTTTTATCGAAAAAGCGCTTTTGTTAAAGCTTGTGACAAAAAAAACCCCACTTCATTAACATTTTAGCAGGGGGGCTGTGCCCCCACACCCACCCTACTTTAATATTCTCCCTCCGACACCAAACTACAGTGGGGAAAAGTGAAATTTCCCTTACCCGCATGGTAGTACAGCCTCAGCAACAGTCATACATACCCGAAAGTGCTGCTTCGGTGAATAGCACTTTTGCATAAGTATGCCCGGCCGTTTGGATTTTGGTCATTTGTCCTAGATCCATATATATATATATATATATATATATATATACATATATATATATATATATATATATATATATATATATGTATGTATATATATATGGGTCTACCTGATAACACCGACACACGCCAAAACACAGACAACGAAATAACCAACACGAAAAAAACGAAAAAAAAAAAGTTCAAAAACACGAAACTTCACATGCCCGACAATCAACAAAACAAATACCTTTCCCGAAAAACACACACACAACACAAGCACACCAAAAACCCTATAAACCTTACATACACAACTATCTATGCACTAACCTTAACCCAAACCCTAACCCTAAGGTCCGTCACTATCGCACACTTACCTTACCTGCACCCTAACCCTAACTCACTTAATCCACCCTTAACCCTCAAGTCCGTCCCTATCGCACACTTACCTTACCTGCACCCTAACCCTAACTCACTTAACCCGCCCCTAAACCTAAACTCCGTCACTATCACACACTTACCTGACCTGCACCCTACTCTAACGTCCGTCACTATCACACACTTACCTTACCCACACCCTGACCCTAACGTCCATCCCTATCGCACACTTACCTTAACAAGTCGGTGTTCTCAGTGTCGGGATTCTCAACTGTCGGTCTTCTCCATTGTCGATCTTCTGGTGTCTGTGTTCTCGTTGTCGGCGATCTGCGATTTTGGCGTTTTCAGGTAGACCCATATATAAATATATATATATATATATATATATATATATATATATATATATATATATATATATAATGGATGTACTTCTAAAGACTGACTGCAACATCACAGCCTTTCAAAATGCCAAGATGAAAATGACGAAACCTCAGAAACTTGAACGGCAGTTTTTACCATGGTAAGTAAATATGCGGCCAACTATCAACCAAACTCACTCCAAGGTAACCCACCAAGGTGACGAGCTATGCCCCCCCAACTAAATATACCAACTCCAGGATCGCACTACAGTGAAGAACAGGGCATGTTGGCCAAGTGTTTATTTTTACCCTAGTAAGCAATTGCCATTCGGGTTTTTAAAGTTTCGTTATTTTTGTCTCTGCATTTTGAAAGTTGGTGATGTAGCAGTCTTTCTTTAGAAGGAGACATATATATATATATATATATATATATATATATATATATATATAAAAAAAAAATGAATACAGAATTTGTATTCTTCTGGACCATATCAATGATACCCTCAAGGACAGATTCCATAGGTGTGATGACCCACTGCTCACCATCCTTAATTACCAGATATTTGTATAGTTTTGGTTTGGAAAGAAAGTGTAGCTTGTGCAAATCTTGAAAGTAACAGTCGTATGGAGGGTAGATATAGAAAAGGGAGGTCTCATTATTCCTCAGTGGAGACTTCAGGATTTTCAGAATCAGCAGCATTGCTGATAAGTAAGGCACTCTGCCTTGCACTGCCCTCACCTGTATCTATAATTAAGTTTTTTTCCAACAAGAAAATAGTTGGTAACATAGTGTCTTGACTCTCATCAGCATAGATCTTCTGCTGTGACTTATCCACATATGTCCTCTCCCACTTATGAATTTCTCTCTTCTTTACAAATTTATATTATGCCAGTAAATGAGCTGAACAACTATTTCATAAAGGTTCCCTGGTTTTAGTAGGATCACAGCTGGGACTTGGTCATCACACACAAAGTAGTTTAATCTTTGGTGCTGCATGTTATTACTACTTTGGGCCATTCCCCACCATCCCAACTATCCTCACAGCTAGGGTGACCACTCATGTAGTTGAATGGCCACTGTCTCATCTACCCAGTCAGAATCTACATGTACTTAACAAAATGGTTCAGCATGCATTATTTAGAACAAGAGTGCTCTGTTTAACCTATGCTGTCCATAACAATACTGCCTTTGCAACAAGTTGCACATTCTTACCCTTGTGTGGGTATTGTTGTCCTTCATTTTCCTTATTAGACATCCGTGCAGTTATGGTGTATCCCACAAAGTGTTTATTCCTTACATACCACTTATCATACTACAAAAATAGCATGAAACAACACATTACAAATTTATACACCATACCAAAGCTCTGTGCATCAGGCCTGGCAAGCCGGTACGTAAAAATCAACTGCCAATCATTAACGGACCGGAGTTCCGCTGTGGCGACCCCTAACCGGGAAAAGCCAAAAGACACAAACAAACAAACCAAAGCTCTGCTATTGCAGCTGCAAACCCTCTCTGCTTAAATAACATTGATCTATATATGGCACTGTGGCCACCTCAACACAGGCTGTTTCACACCAGACTATATTGCTCTTATTTCATTGGATGCCCCTGGAACAACCACTGTATATTACATACTTGTTGCATAAATCTACACAGTATCTACAACAAAATACCACTTCCAGTAGAAATTACATTTTTTGTTTTACTTACCGAAAAAGAAAAAAAAAGCAGTAAAATTACATTTTTGTTTTACATAGTAGGCAAGGACATTTGATTGTAGACATGTTTTCTAGTTTCAGCACTAAAATCTGTTTCTTTGATCTCAGCACTTGTTCAGAACTCATTGTAAGCACTACATAAGCTGCAAATTACTACAGCACTCAACTTTCCTCACTTGTCTAGTGGAAGGCAGTTTTTAGTACTTAATAAATAAGCACTTATCCAAGCATGTCTAAGGGTCAGCTCCCAGTGATTTCTCCTGTCTACCTGATGAATCTGGGCATCTTGGGGCAATGCAGCAATTGCCTCATGTACACAGACAACCCTCTCCTCCTACCACCCAATACTACAACCTGTGAGAGATGCACTTATATAGCCAAACTGGAAGCAAAGCTCTCTTCACCCAAGACTGGACTAGACAGTCAAGAGGAGAAGGTAAACACTTGCACCGCACCACACTCATCACATAGTCCCTCAAAACCTAGACCACCAAAACACACACATAGAAACACAAAACACACACCTACATTCACGGAGGCTCTCAATAAAAACCTGCCCAAGCATCAGGGACATAAACGCAAGCAAACTCCACCCCCCAACACAACCCAAATGACACATAGCCCACAAACTCAGTGTGCCACTCAACCACAGCTCATAAGACATAACAACGTACACAACACTCTAGTCATAGGTGACTCTATAGTCAGGCACACTGATGTTCCACTCACTAGACTAAACAAGGAGAAAGTTACTGTCAGCTGCCTGTCAGGTGCCAGGATCCGCCACATAACGCATGCACTCAGGTCACTCCACAATAAGTACAAATATGACACTGTCATTGTCCATGTTGGTGTGAGTGACCTGAGACGTACCTCCCTGGACTACATGAAAAGAGACATGGAGGAGCTCTCTGATCTTGTATCCCAGGCAGGTATGACCCTAACCCTAAGTAGCATCCTGCCATCACCCAGAATTATATCACAGTACAAGGACAAAATTATTGACTTCAACAATTGGCTAAGCTTCTGGTGTCATTCTAAGGGGATCCAGTATTTGTCTGCCTGGGACGACATGATTGACAGTCTACGATGCTTTGCCAGAGATGGCCTGCACTTGTCGCCCTTAGGATTCCGGATACTGGCTAAGACTCTTGCAACCCCTATAGTGCCTTTTTTAGGCAAGGTTCAAATGACAAATTCACTACCATAACAGGTACAAGCAAGCAAAATCTGAGGGTAATGCTACTCAATGCTAGAAGTCTAAACCTCAAAATGCACTCACTCGAGGCACTCCTTAAAATAGAGAACATTGACATTTGTGCAGTGACAGAGACCTGGTTCAAAGCTCCAGAGAGCACCCCTGCATTACCAGGCTTCAATTCATACCATACCTTTCGGCCACCTAACCCAGAAAGAAGCACTAAAGGTGGAGGCGTGTCCATATTCATTAAGGATATCCACACCTCCAGGCTAGTTGCACAGCATAATGCATCTGAGATTATCCAAGTGCAACTAACTCTGGGCAAGACCGCAATCCAAATTGTAGCTTGCTACAGACCCCCCACCATGCCCCAGGATTCGCACTCCTCATTTCTTGATACACAGGAAAGTATTAGGGTGCAACCCAACACCCTAATAATGGGTGATTTCAACTACCCCACCATTAACTGGGAAAACTACTCATGTACCAACTCTTTTGCTCAACGTTTTCTAGAATTCATAAATTCCAATGCCTTGGATCAACTTATTCACACCCCCACCAGGGGCAGCAATATCCTAGACCTGGTCATTACCAACATGGGAAACCGGTGTTCCACACCAGAGGTCAATTCCTCGTTGGTCAGATCCGACCACAAGCTAATCAGCCTAGATATCCACATCCCACCCCCAGCCCCAATTAGGGAAACCATCGTAAAAAACTTCTCAAAAGCCAACTTCACACTTCTTAAGACAGAAGTGGCAAACTTCATGACACCCATGCAGACGGACAATAGAGGTATGACTGCCGAATCCTACACAAATGCACTTTATAAGCACTTACACGAGTGTATGGATCATGCTATCCCTAATAGGACCAAGATGTTATCCTCCAAAAAAAGGAAGCCAATCTGGTGGACCTCTGCCATAAACAAACTCTACAACAGGAGAAAGAAACTGTTGCAAAAAAGAGTAAAATCCCATGACTGGAGGAACTCCCTGGTCAACCTCAGTAAGAAGATGAGATCCCTCATAAAATCCTCCAAAGCTAGTTATGATAACAAAATTGCCACTGACTCTAAAGACAACCACAAAGCATTCTATAGTTATGTCAAGAATCTAAATGGGAACACTCAGATCTGCTCTGAGTTACAGCATAATGGCACTAAATATACAGAACCAACTGATATTGCCAACATCCTAGCAGATAGGTTCAGTGCTAACTTTACCCCCCTCTCACCCCCTAGAGGGCCCATCTCTATACCTGAAGAATGCAAAGTTCCTATAATCACGGCTGCACAGTTAAAAAACACACTCTCCAAAGCCAAGAACACAGCATCCATGGGACCTGACAATATCCCAGGCTGTGTTCTACATAAACTACAGAATGAACTGGCACCCTACCCAAGTACCATGTTCAATCATAGCCTCACCTCAGGCTTTGTACCCACTGAATGGCGCACCATGACAGTTATCCCACTCCGCAAAGGGGGAGACACGACGGACCCTATGAACTACCGCCCCATTAGCCTGACGAGCCTGGTCTGCAAGGCCATGGAACGTATCATCATGGAACTCATAAACAAAGACATTGGTAATCTCCAAACTGTGGACCCTACTCAGTTTGGATTTGTAAAAGGCAGATCATATCTCCTAAACCTGATTGACTTCTTTGAAGCAGTCACCAAAGCCATAGATGAGGGTAAAATGGTTCACACAGCTTATCTAGATCTCTCCAAGGCTTTCGACACCATCCACCACTCTGGAATTATAGATAAGCTCACTAAACTAGGTATAAATCCCTATGTCACAAGATGGGTTGCCAACTGGCTCATGGACAGAACCCACACTGTGAAAGTAGTGGATTCCAAATCCGACATCAGACCAGTGACAAGTGGAGTACCACAGGGTTCAGTCCTGGGTCCTCTCCTGTTTGGTATCTACTTCTTTGAAGTGCAGGCCAACACAGAAGGTCTTTATTAACAAAGTTTGCAGATGACTGCAAACTAGGAGCCATAATTGAAACTCCTAACGATGTGGACAAACTACAAAAGGGCCTCAATGAGACAGATAACTGGTGTCAAAGCCATGGCCTGAAGCTCAATGCCAAAAAGTGTATTGTCATCCCCTTTGGTAAAAACTCTGTACCCATGACTACCACATAGCTGGTAGTCTACTTACTGCCGAAAATGTGATAAGAGACCTTGGGACACAGGTGGACAGTAGTAGTACTAGTTACAGCACAATGGCACTAAATATACAGAACCAACTGATATTGCCAACATCCTGGCAGATAGGTTCAGTGCTAACTTTACCCCTCTGTCATCCCCTAAAGGGCCCATCTCTATACCAGAAGAATGCAAAGTACCTGTAATCATGGCTGCACAGGTAAAAAACACACTATCCAAAGCCAAGAACACAGCATCCATGGGACCTGACGACATCCCAGGCCGTGTTCTACATGAACTACAGAACGAATTGGCACCCCACCTAAGTACCATGTTCAATCATAGCCTCACCTCAGGCTATGTGCCCACTGAATGGCACACAGCAACAGTTATCCCACTCCACAAAGGGGGAGCCACCACAGAGCCCGGAAACTACCGCCCCATTAGCCTAACGAGCCTGGTCTGTAAGGCTATGGAGCGTATCATCATGGAACTTATAAACAATGACATTGGTAATCTCCAAACTCAGGACCCCACCCAGTTTGGGTTTGTAAAAGGCAGATCATGTCTCCTAAACCTGATAGACTTCTTTGAAGCAGTCACCAAAGCCATAGATGAGGGTGAGGTGGTTCACACAGCCTATCTAGATCTCGCCAAGGCTTTCAACACCATCCCCCACTCTGGAATTATAGATAAACTCACTAAACTAGGTATAAATCCCTATGTCACAAGATGGGTTGCCAACTGGCTCACTGTCAGAACCCACACTGTGAAAGTAGCAGACTCCAAATCCAACTTCAGACCAGTGACAAGTGGAGTACCACAGGGTTCAGTCCTGGGTCCTCTCCTGTTTGGCATCTACTTCTCTGAAGTACAGGCCAACACAGAAGGTCTTTATTAACGAAGTTCGCAGATGACTGCAAACTAGGAGCCATAATCAAAACTCCAAAAGATGTGGACATCCTACAAAAGGGCCTCGTTGAGACAGATGGCTGGTGTCAAAGCCATGGCCTCAAGCTCAATGCCAAAAAGTGCATTGTCATCCCTTTTGGTAAAATCTCAGTACCCATAAACTACCACATAGGTGGTAGTCTACTTAACACCGAAAGTGTGATAAGGGACCTTGGGACACAGGTGGACAGTAGTCTCTCCTTTGATAATCACATTGCCACAGTAGTCAGGAAATCCTTCTATGTGGCACACCTCATCACAAAAGGTTTCTCATCCAGGAAAAAAGAGGTCATTGTTCCCCTCTACTTGTCACTCATTAGACCCATTATAGAGTACAATGCCCCTTTTGGTATGTACCTCACAAGACATCTATAACAACTGGAAAGGCCACAGAAATACCTCACAAAGAGGATTACCGGCCTCAAAGAGATGCCCTATGCAGACCGTCTCAAAAAACTGCAGCTTTACTCCATTGCATATCACCTACTCAGAGGCAATCTCTGCCTAACACACAAAGCTATGTCAAACCCAGAGCTTTTAGACATGCTCCACTTAAAGAAATCCCAATCCCTATGAGTTACATGCTCTAGGGACCTAAACCTCATCACCACAATAAACAGAACATGCTGGAGGGATAGATTCCTGTCCCAGAGACTTCCCATACTCTGGAACAAACTACCTGTCTATATCAAACAAAGCTCCTCATTAGCCCTCTTCAAGAAAAATCTTGATGATTGGATGGGAGATAGGAAATCCACCCCGGGATCACTTCTGTGGATCTGCTCAACAGTGGCACAGGAAAATAATTTTCTTGGGTGGCGAAAGCCAGGGTACATTTGACTAGGCTTATACAGGCCCTAGGGCCAATAGCCTAGTACCTACCTATGAACCTATGAACCTATAAAGTTAGCCGTACATTTGTCTGCTAACATATTGGTTTTATCCTTGGGATCAGAATATATTACATTATTATGGAGGAGCTCATTGTTGCTCATTATTCCTTAATTTTGCTACATAAATCAAGAAGGATTTGCAATTTTCTTTCGTATGTGTACCAAAGCTAAGTTTGTTGCCTGCTTTAAAATTTCCAAGTTCCTTGCCATCATGTTTTAATGTGGTTTTGAGATAAATAAACGGGGATTTATAATAACTTTTCATTCTTCTCCTTCTTTTGTTATACAGTTTGTCAGTATGGCAGTTCCACAGGAGAGGTTTGTTTCAGAATTTTAGGGCGGCCAGGTACAGACTTTTCCATAGAGCTGTTTATGTACTGGTGAATGTCGTAGCCCTCTCAGTTAGGCCCGTTTCTGGAAGATTGTTGAAGTTTTGCGTAGCTCTTGTACAAGCTGAATTGAATTTGCCCTGGAGGAAGCAACTGAAGCAGTTTTGCTCTGGAGACATCTCTTCAAAAGGCAAAAATTCACCTGCTGCTGCTAACAGTTGTTCTTTGTTTTCTGTTTGGTTCATAATTCAGATAATAAAGCCTCCTGTTTGCACAGTCAAACAGCACTATTGGAAGTGCAGTACAAATAAGGTAATATAGTTGTAGGCAAGAAATAATAGTTTGTAGTTGTGTGCAAGAGACATTTTCAGGTTTTAAGGGTTGTTGCATCTCTATATAAAAAGTTAACTTTAAATTCTACACTTTACATGCTGTAAGACGTACTGGAAACAACAACCACAATTTTCACATAGTTTTTTCATTTTTTATGAAAATAATTGCATCTAGCTCAGCTTAATATAGGTCTTTTGCATTTCACACAGTTTCTGTATGTTTAACTGAAAGACATCTGTAAATTTTAGACTTCTTTTTACAACAGGCACCAGAAAGTTTAACATTTTCCACAGTTATGAAGACTTAACAAAACTCATCTAACTGAAGCCTATAAATCCACTTGTTACAATGACTGCAGATAATTCTCACTTTTTTATAATTAGTCTGCATAGTTGCTCACCTCTTGTTGCACACGTCTCCCTTCTTATGCAGTATACAAAACTGTCTTCCTGGAATTTAATCTATCTATTTATTTTATTTTATTTTACATTTGCTTACCGGGATAGTCTGACTGGATATATGTCCATTTTCAGCGGAGGCCCGGGGACAAAAGCTCCAAAAAACACATTCAACAAACTGTTACATTTTTACAGTTTAAAACACAAAATAAACACAAATAAAAAGATTTGTACACAGATGTAAACAAACACAACAAACATATATGCACAAACAAATTATTTCATTTTTACTCAGATGGAAAATTCTAGACAGTCTTTTTAAGAATGATAGGGTATTGAATGTCTAGTAGGCTAACCTGGTAGTAGATCCAAGGAGATCATAGGATTTATAAGTTAAGAAACAAAGTGTAGGCAGAAGTCCTCCATGTGCACACGAGTGATGGTTAGAGTTAGTCTGGATTAGGACAAGAACATAGCCATAATTTTTTAAAGTACTGAATCAGACTTTTCTTGAACTGAGGTAGAGAGATTTCAGATGTAAGATTAGCAGGAAGAGAATTCCAAGTTTTGCCAACAGAGTTAGCAAATAGAGATTCTCCTCCGGCTGTGCTGTTGGATTTGAGAGTTTGAACTAGTAGTCTTTCAGATGAACAAAGTGCACTAAGGTTACTGTAGGGGGTGATGAGGTTTTTAAGTATGGGTGTATTATCTGGTTGGTACAGGATCTTGTGTGCAACTATTAGCTGGATAACCTGAAGAAGGTTAGGCAGTTCAAGCCATCCTAGTAGATTTAGGTTATGACAGTGATGAGTTCTATAGGCTGCATCAGTAGCAAATCTAGCAATGAGATTGTAGCTGCTAGAAGGTTTATTAAGGTCAGTTTTGCTGAGGTTTGTAAATAGAGGGGAAGCATAGAGGAGGGTGGAGAGTAGATGTGTACGAGCAATTACAGTTCTGGCTAATGACGGCAAATCTAGCAATGTGATTGTAGCTGCTAGAAAGTTTGTTAAAGTCAGTTTTGCTGAGGTTTGTAAATAGAGGGGAAGCATAGAGGAGGGTGGAGAGCAGATGTGTACAAGCAATTACAGTTCTGGCTAAAGGCGTTAGGAAGGGCTTGATCCTATATAGTGAACCAAGTTTTTTATTAACTGTTTTAAGAGTTTTATTGATATGCAGATCAAACTTAAGGTTATTATCTATTATAACTCCTAAGAGTTTGGTTGAGGAATCTGGGGAAATAATAATGCTGTTGTTGGATTTTAATGTAAAGGTCATAGGGGTAGACCTGTGAGTGGGGGAGAAAAGCAGCAGATTGGTTTTATTAGGATTTAACATGAGACGATGGTTAAGGAGCCAATTTTCAACTGTGTTAAAAGTATTTTGAGATATAATCTGCAACTCTGTAGGTGAAGTGTCAGAGCATACTAAAGTGCAGTCATCTGCATATTGAATGCATGTTGCATTTGGGATGACCTTATACAAATCATTAATGAAAATAATAGTGGACCTAGTATGGAGCCTTGGGGTACTCCGGGGGTGATGGGTAAAAGGGTGGATAGTTTGCTCTGCCATAGGACAGCCTGTTGTCTACCACTGAGATAGGATTGAAACCATTGGATGGCCTGGTCCTCTAGGGAGATGGATTTCAAAGTGTTTATGAGTATTTGGTGGTTTACCATATCAAAGGCTTTCAAAAGATCTAAAAAGATAGCATAGGAAAGTTTATTATTGTTTCGGTGTTGGTTAATAACATTAGAGAAGGAGAGGAAGGCTGAGGTTGTACTATGGAATGGTCTAAAGCTATGTTGGGTGTTGGCTAGAAGATTATTATGAATAAGATAGTTCAGGAGTTGATCATGGATGCATTTTTCCATAATTTTAGCCAAGGGTGACAGAATAGCTATGGGTCTATAGTTTGACAGGTCAGTAGAGCTGCCCCCTTTATGGAGTGGGATGACATGGGATATCTTCCAGATGGAAGGGATGGATGCTTCAGTTATAGTTCTATTGATCAGGATAGTAATGGGGTATGCTATGGCATCTGCAGCTTTTTGTAGATATTCTGCAGGGAGTAGATCAGCTGACAGGGTGGTAGGCTTCAGTTTCTTAAGTAATTTTCGGACAAAAGATGAGCAAACTGGTTTGAAGTTAAAGGAGAGTTGGGAGCTGGGTGTAGTGGCTGGAGAATATGGGCATCTAGGGGATAATTGATTAGCTAGGTTCTGGATGGTTGTTGTAAAGAAGCTGTTAAAGGTATTGGCAATTTCTTCTGGGAGTTTTTGGTTAGAATCCAAGGGGGCAGGAGTGGAGGATTGTCCTGTACTTAGGAGTTTGTTTATACCTTCCCAAACGTTTTGTGGCTTGTTTTGGTGTTTTTCTTGTAGATAACAGTAATAGTTTTTCTTGTCTAATGTGGTGGATTTTTTTGTTTCATTTCTTAGCTGTCTGTATCTAAGTTGATCTATGTTTTTTTTGTGGTCTGCGAAGTGGCCCAAGCCCTATTTCTAGGTAGAATTTTTTGTCTGGTTTCTTTTGAAAGCCAAGGAGCAACTTTTGTTTTGGTTCTAATAGTCTGTGTTAGTGCATGGGTGTCGAGGATGAATAGGAATTTGGTATTAAAGTAATTTACTGCTTCTTCAAATGGTAATTGTTTCAGAACTGACCAATTGCAAGATTTGAGTTCATTTTGGAAATTTGTGCAGTTGAAATTCTTATTGTTCCTTACTGTTTTAAAAATAGACTGGTTGTGGATATCAGGGTTTTGCCTGATTAAATAGGTAAGGAGGTGATCACTTACATCATCAGGCAAGGTCCCCCTCTTGAGGGGATGGGTGTTAACAAGAATCCAATCCAGAATACTTACTTTATTGTCAGGTTTACTGATCCTAGTGGGGGAGGATACAACCTTTGAAAATCCATAAAGGTTTATGTGGTGAGTGGGCGGTTCTGAGGAACACATGTTCCAATCTATGTTGAAGTCCCCAAGTACAATGGTTTCTTGGGGGGTAGTTGCTGGATAACCAGTGTAAGATATCTTCGAGGGTATTTATGTTATTGCCTGGGGGAATATACACACAGATGAGATTTATACATTTGTTCTTATTAATGTGGAGTGTAGTGATAAGCATTTCAGCATTGCCAAATAGTGATGTTTGCAGGGCATTATTGGACACTTCAAGAATGGATTTGTACAGAACAGCTACCCCACCTCCCTTCCTATTGGTTTGATCAAGCCTTTGGATGTTATAGCCTGATGGTATAATTTCATTATCTGAAGTAGAAGGTTTTAGCCAGGTTTCAGTTAGACATAGTATGTCTTGGGAAAGAGCATCTAAGAGGGCATGTAGGTGTTGAATGTTGTTTATTTATTTGTTTATTCCAGTTTGATGACCGGGGAGGTCCACTGGGCTTGGGGAGCCCATTTTCAGTGGAGGCCCGGGGAGAAAAGCTCCAACAATACATAGTTACATGAATAATTACTAAGAAACTTTGCATTACTGACAAATAAACAGGTAGCATTCATAAAGAAACAAACAATTACAATTTTGTTTAGGTGTAAAAGACAGGCAAATGGCCTTGAGGCTAGATTTTACAGTATAGTTATTTATACATAATACAAATGAGCAAGGTTAGCTAGGTGAGAGGTTAGCCAGGGGTAAAAGTGGAGGAGACCTTGAGAGGTATAGGGTGAAGAGTACAGCTGCATTTCCTGTTTTAGTAAAGGTGAGAATGAAGGAGAGTTTTAAAGTTTTCGAGGTTATCACAGGTCCTAAGAGTGGAGGGAAGAGCATTCCATTTTTTGGCTAAGGTGAAGGAAAGCAGAAGTTGACCAGCTGGGCGCTTGGGTTTGTGGATGCTGATTAGGTTTTGGTGGGTAGATCTAAGTGTTCTATGGGGAGTATATGGTTGGAGGATACGGGAAAGTGCAGGGCACTTGGTATGTTGGAATAGTAGTCTATAGGCAGTCGTGATTTGGAGAAAGTCAAGATGGTTATGGAGTTCAAGCAAGTTTAATGAGTGAAGGGAGGAACTGTAATGAGAGGAAGATTTGGCTTTGGCAGCAAATCTGGAGATTTTATTGTAATATACTTCTAGTTTGGAGGATAGTGAGGAGCACACCTGAGCGCAGCGAGGACGAGCGGAGCAGGGCTGAACTAGGCCAGGAGGTAGTAAAGGTCTGTTTATGCTGTGTGAGTGCAGTGGAGCTAAAAGTAGGTTTTTTTGTAACTTTGTATTAGGTTCTTCTACTTTTTATAACAATTTGGTTTACAGAGTCACGTTTTTTGCATTTTATAGTTTTATGGCTATGAGAGTAAATTTCACTTTTATACACTGGTAAGGCACTTAGCGTTCAAGAGCCCACACAAAGCATTACGCTTTCTTGAGCAGTTTTTCACTGAGGTACTCTTTAATGGGTAGTAAGGGACTTAGTAAGCCAAATAAGGTAATAAAGATTTTCTAAGATATTGATTGGAAGGGAGCTATTAGTGCTTTAGACCTAGTCCAGCTATGTAAAATCTAAAATGGTGCCTGCCACAGGTAATATTTATTAACTTTGGGATTGGCAGTTCTTTTGTACTGCTGCTAATGAGCCAAGATCCAAGCAAAGGCAAGTTTGTGTTTAAGAAAAAGAATCAGAATTGACCAAAAACTGCTGTGAAGCTGTAAGTCATTTCTTAACCATTTATCAGATGGGAAAACAGCATAACCTTGTATCTGTAGGCTACCGTGCTCTCAATTAAATTAACAAACACACAGTATTTGATCAGTTATGGATACTATTTGCTAACAGAAGGGAATAAAAGAGAAATGGAAGAAGAGTGTGTGTGTCTTTGTGTGTGTGTGTGTGTGTGTGTGTGTGTGTGTGTGTGTGTGTGTGTGTGTGTGTGTGTGTGTGTGTATGTGTGTGTATGGGGGGGCTGCTTACAAGCCAAAGCAGAGTGCTCTCCAGGGGATACTGAATATTAGCTCAGACAGGTAGACACATACACAAAGTTAACTTTAGCTGTTTGTGTTTGCAGACAGTTCAGACCCGGACTGCACTTTTCATATAACAATGTATCCACCGGTCTAGTTAAAGATGAAGGTGTTATTGCAGCCGATTACTTACAGTGGTGTTAGGTTGGAGAGACACTGAGCACTTCATGGGGCCTGTAGCAGGGTGGTTGTAGTTTTTAATCTGCTTATAATTAAACTATTAATAGTGATTAGAGATAAAGCCTGGAAGGCATGGCTCAATAATAAAACAGAAACAACCTTCAACAATATAAATACATATGAAATAAAGCTAAATGGTGATCAGACTTGTCAAAAAACTTTATTATTTCAATTTGCACAACAGATGCTACAAAACTTCTAGACAATTCTGGGCCACCATATCTAAAATACTACATCCTGACTGAAATGTACAGCCAAACCCCCAACCACCATTGCACACTTGAAGAAACAGCCAATACTTTCAAGGATTACTTTACCTCTACCATCATTAAATTACTTCACAATCCAACTCAAACAACTTAACCTCCTCAAATAACCTGACCACACCCTAATCTATCTCACTAAGTGCTCTAACACTCACTTTTCCTTTCAACCAGTATCCATCACACAATCGAGAAATACCTCAAACAAATTAAACCAAGTACACTAGCTCCAGACAGAATGCCTGTTGATTTCCTAAAGATAGCAGCCAGCACAATTTCCTTTCCAGTCATCCCACTTCAAAAGGGAGGTAACTCCAGTGATGCATCCAACTTTAGACCCACTGACATTCTCTCTCTCCACATTCAAAAATCAGTTGACTCATTTACAAATAAACAACCTCCTTACTCTCTCACAGCATGGTTTCAGACTAAGGCACTACACCAGTTCTCCTAAACTTCAGCAACACTTTTAACCTAGCTAGAGACAAAGGGCAACTGGTTTCTGCCATGTTTCAGACTCCATTCAAAGCTTTTGGTACCGTTTCTCATAGCTTACTTCTAAAATGACTCTTTTCACTTGGCCTATCAAATACATCAACCAACTGTTTCTCCAGTTACCTTTCCAAATAGACTCCAGTGTGTTAAATAGATTAATTCTTACACATTCTTCTTACTTATCAAAACAGGTGTTCCCCAAGGTTCCATAATGGGGCCACTGCTTTTCAACATATTTACCAGCAAACTACACTCCACCACATTCAGGCATCCCACATACAATATGCTGATGACTCCACATTAATCCGTTTTGCCAGTAACCCAATTATTCCAAAAAGTATCACCCAAGAGTCATTTTCATCAGTTGAAAGCTCGCTCAACAACTCTCAGCTTCTACTAAATCAAAAAAAAAAACAAAAAAAAAAAACATAGCTGCAATTATTCCTCTCAAAAGCCCTTACACACCTCAAATATTTTTCAGTTACAGCCTCTGATGACAGCCCTACACAAGTTATTCCCCATACAAAGCTACTAGGTATGACAATTGATGATAACCTGAAATTTGAGTTGCATATGCAGCAAGTTATCAAAAAAACTCACCAAAAATTAGGGACACTCAATAGAACAAAAAACAACGTAACTGATTCATCCAGGAAACTCCTGGCCTCTTCACTCCTACTTTCCAGTTTATATATGGCTCCCCAGTGCTGCTTACCCTTCAAACTTCCATCCAAAATAAACTAAACCAGTGCTACAGTAAAAGAGCATAATTTGTCAGTAACTCACCAAACAAAACCCATCACTGCTCAGCCCTAAAACAGCTTGATTGGCTTGAATATCCTAATCAACTCACTTACACCCAATGACTCCTGGTCCACAAATAAATATACAAACCAGAACAAAGCAAAGCAAAGCCCTACTATACTTATTACATATGTACATCCCTTCTATGCCACTTTGATCTGAAAACAAAATGCTCCTAACTACATACAAGCCACATATGTCAGCAGAAAACTCTCTATTCCAGTTATACAGTCCACCTCCTGGAACTCTATCCCTTATTCCTTAACCATGCTAGCATCTTTTCCAATTTCAAGACCAACCTAAAACAATATCTACCTGACACCTGTACCCACACAACCCTCAAAACAGATGCATGACCACCAAATCACTATAACTATGCCTTTCTCATTCTTAATTCATGAATACCTCCATATCTTAGTAGATAGTAATGGCCTAATATGAAAAGAAGCTCTCACTTTAATGATCCCACACTACTAATGTGTGTTCTTCTACCTCTTAAGCCAACACTTAGTAATTTATTTTCCTCTCTAATGTCCTTCCATAACATTCTCATCTTTCTAATAATAGTCAGCTCTCTATCCACGCCCTTAATTTTCCCTCCTGCTTATTACTCATCCTCATCTCATTCTGTTCCTCTATTTTGGCAGCAGAAACCTGTTATTTTTCACCTCCATATATTATTAGAAATATAGTCAGTATTTTGAATAACCATGTATTAGTTTAGTTGATGTAAGCTGTCCACTTCTTTAAAGTGTCTTACTACTTGCAGTTTATATTGTATTTTTGATCATAGTTTTTCCTAGTAATAGTCTATAAATGTATCTCAAACTGTTTGTATTTCATCTGTTGTGGGAATTTAATCCCTTTGTATATAATTTACTTATCAGCTATTGTAAAATATGTTTGTGTATGTTTTGTAGATCCTTTCTTCCCCTCTCATCATAAAATATTTAATCTGTTGCAGGGCTATTCTCCCCCTTGTGTATAATTACTCATCAACTACTGTTTAAAAGTTTTTGAATCTGTTGTAGAGCTTTTCTCACCAGGTCTCCGCTGAAAAGAGGCCATTTACTCAGTTTGACTTTCCTGGTTACCAAAGGATGTAAAAAAATAAATAGGTAATTAAAAGAAATAAGCATATTATTTTTGCATACATCATATATTAAATATTCAGCATGCCTTGTACATAACCCCCTGCTGCTTAGATTTTATTTCTTAAAATTGTCCATTTCTGGTTCTACGCTTTCTGTTTATATTACCCATCTGTATCATACTACCAGTTCTATTACTTTGTACAATTTGATTTGTTGTTTGTGACTGAAAAATTAACTTGGACCAGCTTACCTAACAGATTAACAAATAAAAATAAATAAACTAAATTGATAAGACAGGGAACATGAAAGGGCATAAAGGAGGTAGTGCTGTACCAATCTTTTTTTATGACACTATAAAATGCCCTCTGTATCTACAGGAGAGTGTGAATTAGTTAATGAAACTTAATGGTCATTACAATGCAAATAATTTCTAACAAAAACTGCTATCATTGCATGTATTTATGTGCCCCCAAAACTCTCCCATTCACACTGAAAATCTCTTTGTACTGATGGATGAGTAACAACATCATGGGTGACATCACTGTTTGATTATTACCTCCACATCGTAATAAAACTCTTTGTACTGATGGATGAGTAACAACATCATGGGTGACATCACTGTTTGATTATTACCTCCACATCGTAATAAAACTCTTTGTACTGATGGATGAGTAACAACATCATGGGTGACATCACTGTTTGAGTATTACCTCCACATCGTAATAAAACTCTTTGTACTGATGGATGAGTAACAACATCATGGGTGACATCACTGTTTGATTATTACCTCCACATCGTAATAAAACTCTTTGTACTGATGGATGAGTAACAACATCATGGGTGACACCACTGTTTGATTATTACCTCCACATCGTAATAAAACTCTTTGTACTGATGGATGAGTAACAACATCATGGGTGACATCACTGTTTGATTATTACCTCCACATCGTAATAAAACTCTTTGTACTGATGGATGAGTAACAACATCATGGGTGACATCACTGTTTGATTATTACCTCCACATCGTAATAAAACTCTTTGTACTGATGGATGAGTAACAACATCATGGGTGA
The DNA here is from genome assembly GCF_019279795.1 of Protopterus annectens. Taxonomy (NCBI): domain Eukaryota; kingdom Metazoa; phylum Chordata; order Ceratodontiformes; family Protopteridae; genus Protopterus; species Protopterus annectens. The sequence continues at coordinate 1,045,782,980 of NC_056747.1, forward strand.
CATCACTGTTTGATTATTACCTCCACATCGTAATAAAACTCTTTGTACTGATGGATGAGTAACAACATCATGGGTGACATCACTGTTTATTACCTCCACATCGTAATAAAACTCTTTGGTCCAGTCCTAGTTTTACAGTTAACCACCTAGATAAGTAAGTTGCCAGTAACTTCTAACATTCTAGGCTGGATTCAGTTAACCTTATTGTAGCTGGAGTGATTCCTTATAGTTTCAGTAACCATCTACCCAGTTTTGCTCCCAGCTAAGGTCATGGATCCCATCTGTATTTATGTACCTGCAACATGAATAACTTTGTTGAAGCTCTGTTTAATTCAGCTTTCAAGAGTGTTGACTGGTTTCAACAATGCAGTCAATTATTTTGTGTTTTTGGATCCGTGGTCTTATTTACCATTGAGGTGAGGAGAATAGCTATGGCCTGGATCCTCACACAGTCATCAAATCTACATCAACTAAAAGTAAATTGTGGAAACTGCATCCAGAGTCAAATCAAGTATCTCCCTGGCTCAGTACAGAGACTTGGAACAAGACAAAAATGCATGATAGTAGTAACAAAGCCTATTTCATAAAGCAATTCAAATATTTTAACAAACCTAAATCTTGTTACAAGGAATTAATCAGATGCTCCAGCCCTGGAAAACAATGGTCAGAATAATCTATTACAGCAATGTCTTCCTTTTAAAGTATTTGCAAAATGTAGCTGTTTTGTCTCAGCAATTCTTCCAAAAGAAATGCCTTTCTCTACTATCAAGATAGCCTGCTTTGTAGTGCAAGTTGTGATGCTTTGCATATTGTTTGTCTTCTTCAGCTTTGCTCTAGACATTCATTAAAATTAGCCACCACTGTTAATTTTTCACTTTATTTCCCTAGGTCAGTGGCCTCTGGCATTTGGTATCCCATAACAGTCTTGGTAAATTGCAATGCCTTGGAAAGGCATGTTCTGACAGAAAAAATCTGCTGCAGTGATCCCATTCTGCAAAGGTGATTATAACTAAGTTTCTGCAACCTCATACCCAGTGCTATCTGTACCTCATCTCAAAGAATTCTAGAAAAATATGCCCAGTTTTTACTGCTAAAATATTTAAAAGATAATCTCGTCTTATCTCTGTTCAGGCTTCATTTTAAAGCCAGAATACAGAATTAATACTGTTCTCCTCCAAGTGACACAGTTCCTTTGTACTGGGCTTACTTGCAACACCACAAGGCATCATCTCTTCTTGGACAGGCTGAGATTGTCTTTTGTTACCTTCTGGTGGTTTTCCATCTTTTCTGAAGGCCAAAATCTGTGTATAAGGTGAACAAATGCATTTTCTCCTTTGTCATTTCCACTGCATGTTTCATAGGCTTTGCACTTAGACCTCTTCTTTTTACATTATAAACAAAGTGGCAGGTCACTGTGGAACCTCCAGACTGTCCAAGTATCCTGACAAATATACCTACTTTCTTCTTTTAAAATCCCACCCAACGATAAGTCTGGCTTTTTAAGATCAGCTTCAGGCAGCAGTATTATTGAATGACTTTCCTCTGCTAAACTATTTGGCATCGTAACAGATAAGGAGATCAAGTTTCTGGTTAAATTATTAATTAATAAACATTGCATCTTGCTTAATACCTATGTGTTGTGATACCTATGTGATGGTCTGAAGAAGGTGGAATATTTTTACCACTGAAAGCGCTTACCATATTAAAGTTTTTAGTTGCTTTAGCATTACGTTATTCATATTTGCTTATTTCAGCTTTCTCCTACCATTCAACTCATTTTTATTTTGATTTTTATGTGTTGTGATAACACATATAAATTTGGTTACATGAGAAACACAAAACTATTACAAATTTTTAACCATTGCAAAACAGCAGTACCCTCAAAACCATCATATACTAAACTACTGGATTGAGTGCTAGTAAGTCTTGTGGCAATTGTATTCATTGCCAATATATTTTAAACACAATTTTTTGCTATTTCAGATTTGCATAATACAATATATATTAAGACACTCATCACACGTAATTCTAGATTTCCTCTCTCCTTAGCAAAATGCTTTTCTGACACATTTTATGTGGGGTGGAATACACGTATTTTGAAGGAAAGAATTTCAGCACATACCAGTGATAAAAGTTGTATGTAGAAAAAAAAAAAAAACAGGTGTTCATTGGTTCATAGGCACATAGATATATACTAGGCTAGTGACCCCTAGGGCCCTTATAAGCCTAGCTGTGCAATCCAACCCAATTGTGTCCCTTTGTATCATGGGCCTTTATTAGGAGGTGGTATGTTAAATAGGAAGTTTCTAGAGGTTATATGGGGGGTATGTTAGTTTGGGCATTACTGACTGCCTCTGCCTGTGTCTATCAGAGACATGGGGTGAATTTCTGATTTCCCATCCATTGGTGAGGGTTATGCTTAAATAGGATTAGGGATTAACTCTGCTTCACATGGATGGGGAACCTGTTCCAGAGAATGGGAGTCCTCTGAGACACATATCTGTCTTATCAACATATCTTATTTATGTCACAAGTAAAATTTAAATCCTTGGATCTAGTGTTTCTGATGCTGTTCGCATTATTGCTGTGCAAAAAGTCTATTAGACTTGGACATGCAGATGACTTGTATGCAAGGCATAGATCACCTGGCAGTTAACCTGTAGGAGACAGAGTGTAGAGACAGGACTTTAAGGCTATCTGTACAGGACGATGTGTTCATACCCTGGATTTTTCTGGTAAGGAACCTTTGTGGGCATTCCAACTGTTGCAAGTGTCTGGTCAGGTACATGGTGAGGGGGGTATTATACTCAATGATGGGTTTAATAAGTGTCAAATAAAGTGACACTGTGATTTCCTTGGACCTGGATGCTATGCCCTTACTTATAAGTTGGACAACATAGAATGATTTACTACCTTGGCCACATGTTGGTCAAAGGCTAGATTAGTATATACATATGTTCCCAGATCCTTGACTATCATAGCAACTCTTAGGGCTGTCTTATCAATGGAGTACTTAACCTAGGTGGTAGTATTCCCAAAAGACACTGTAATGGATTTCTTGACATTGCATTTTAGTCCTTGGCTTTGGCACCGGTTATTTGTCTATGTTAGACCATCTTGTAAGATGTTTGTTGTCATGGGGGGAGTCTATGTTAGCTTCCAGTATTTTCCTGTAATCTGAGAACTTGGTCAGCCAAAGACCATTGATATTAGCCTTTACCTCTGAGAAGTAGATGTCAAATAGGAGTGGTCCCAGCATACATCATTGAATTTTAGTTCATGACTTTGGCACTAGTCATTTGACTGTGTCAGACCCTCTTGTAAGATATTTGTGTCATGGGGGGGGGGGGGATCTGTGATAGCTCTCAATTTGCAGTCATCTGTGAACTTGGTTAGCCAAACTTCCTTGACATTAACATTTACCTAGAAGAAGTAGATGCCAAACAGGAACAATCCCGCCACAGAGCCCTGAGGTACCCCACTGGTGACTGTTCTCTTAGTGGAAGTGGTAACACCAATCCTGACTTCCTAGATCATGTCTGTGAGCCAATTGTCAGTCCACTTAGTTATGCAGGGATTTATGCCAAGTTAGGTGAGTTTGTCAACTATACCCAAGTGGGATATTGTATCAAACACCTTAGCTAGGTCCAGGTAGGCAGTATGCACCATTTCCCCCTCATCCATTGCTTTGGTGACTTTGCCAAAGAAGTCCACCTAGTTTACTAAGCATGACTTTCCCTTGACAAAGCCAAACTGGGTTGGGTCCAGTGTCCAAAGGCTGCCTATGTCTCTATTGATCTTTTCCATTATAATTTATTCCATTGCTTTGCTTATCAGACTAGTCAGACTAATAGGCTTGTAGTTTCTGGGGTCAGTTGATGGTGTACTCTTGTGAAGTGGGTTAACCATTCAGTCTTCCATTCTTGAAGTACAAATCCTGTTTTGAGGCTATAGTTGAAAAGTGATTCAAGTGGTTCTGATAAGTCATGTTTTAAGCTATTTAGGTGGCATACCGGGATATTGTCGGGGCCCACTGAGGCTGTTTTTTTTGGCCTTAGTGAGTGCCACCAAGACCTGCTCCTTGTTAATAGTTGGGGGGGGGGTTAAGCTATAAGGTATTTCATGAGCAGGAAGAGGGGGAGTGTGTGGGGGTGAAGTTTGAGCTAAATTTGTCAGCCAGCAAATTTGCTATGTTATTGTGCTCAAGTGATGGTGTAACTGTTGACAATCACTTCGGCACACTGGTGTGCGCTGCCTTTGAGGTTTCAGACATAGCTGTAGATGGCTTTGTGGCTGTCTTCCAACTGTGAGGTTATCTTGACTTGTAATTGGCCTTTTTGGACTTAATTAGTTCTCTTAGTTTCCTGTTTAATTTAACTAGAGAGCTCCTGTCATTATGGGAGTTGCTCTTCCTGATTTTAGCTGTGACTTTTTTCCTTTTGTAATATACCTTATTTAGGTCAGGATTCCACTAGTGTGGTTTGTTTTTAGAGTTTGTTTTGAGCTTATGTCTAGTAGATACAGCAGTGTCTGTACAGCCATTTACATCATTGTACATAGGTTGCTGTGAAATGAAGGCTGGGAGAGGTAGAATGTTGACTCTCACTTAACATGATATAGTTTGCTTTGGAATAGTTCTTAACTGTTACAGAGTTTGCTGGGGTTACTCAGCTGATTTTTATTAAGAAAGAAATAGCTTTGTGGTTCGACCTCACCAGTGAGAATGTGACACTGGGGCAGGGGGTTACAGTGCTCTCCCATATTGGTAAGTACCAGGTCCAGTATGTTTGAACCTCTAGTAAGTATGCACACTATCTGGTCAAGGATATTTGTGTTAATAAAGTTCAGGAATTATTGTGCCTGCGAATATAAAGCAGTGTATGTTTCCCAGTGTAAGAAGGGGTAGTTAAAGTCTCCTATGAATAGGGTATTAGGTTTAATGATGAGTGCCTCCTGTAGGTCTAGGTACAAGATATGGGATTTTTTTCCAGGGTGACCTATAGCTTGCTAGGATATGGTATAGGACTTTGTCTATGGTGATTTGCATGTGGATAAATTCCAGGGCATTGTCCGGTTTAACCAACATAGACTTAAGCTTGATGTTAATATAAATTGAGGTGCCTCCACATTTTGTCCCTATCTGTGCAGCTAATGGTCTAAATGTGTGGAAGGTACCGAAGCTTCTGTGGATTTAAATCACATCTTGGTAACGGCATGGATGTCTATATTCTCCAGAGTGAGGAGAGCTTGTAGGGTGTGAAGTTTCTTGTTTAGGCTTCTAGCACTGAGCAGTGATGCCTTTAGGTTTCTTTGGGTTTTATTTGCTATGTCGATAGGTTTGCTAATTTGGCATTGTCTATAAAAGGCTCTAAGGGGGTGGATAAAATTTTAGCCAATATTCAGAAGTCTAGGGGAGACAGATGCAGACCATCCTTGTCCTCCCATGCTGACAAATATTGAATTCTCCGTGGAAAGGCACCAGAAACTAAGCCAATTATTGAAGTTAATCACCTTTTGTTCATACTGTGGCATCAGCCTTGGTGAAGGTAGAATGCTGCTCAGTGCAAGGCACATATAATTATGAGACACATATGCAGAGAGATCAACAATATCTCTCTTTTTATATTGTGTTGGGAAGTATGTCATACATCATTAATGCCCACATGGGCAGTGATAGAATCTTATGGTACTTATAGTGTAGTGATTTGAGTGTGTGCATAACTTGGCATATCCTGGCTCCAGATAAACAACTAACTATTATCTTCTTGTTCAGTCTGGTGAATGGGACATCTATGTGTCGTACAATGGAGTCCCCTATGACAAGAGTCCTGAGTAATGTGTTGGCTTGCCTTATGGGCTTTGCTCTTGGGGTTCCACTGGGTGTAGGCATATATGTGATATTTGGCTTTGCTTTTGATAAGTTTCTTTAGAGATTGATGGGGATAGGCATTGCCTTTTATATACTTAGGAGGTCTTTGAGGTTTGGGAAGATTGCTTTTTAGTGCCTCAGCTTAAGTTGGTCTTTGTGTGATGGACACTATGTGTGGTGCATGCAGTGTGTATCTTCTTGACAACCTTGTTTGCATGAAATTTTTGTCTGTAGAGAAACTGTGTGATGTGTAAATGTTTTTATAGACATAACATTGTTCACTCAAGTGCACAGTTTACATTTACAGATATTGATACAGTAAGTCATGTGGCAAGTAGCAGTATATAATGTGCATGTTAGAAAAAAAGAGAAAATATGGATAATTAGAACTGGAGCAGGATTAAATGAATATTATTTTATTTTGCATATTATATTGTATATTATTTGCGTATCACATTACATATTTTTTAGCACAAAAATTTTTGGCATTAATTCCCATTATAATTTTTCTCTCTTTTTATTAGTGATGGTTCATGTGTTATGAATTTAATTGTTAACAAGCAATTCTTGGAGTGGTGTTATTTTGTGTTTTGAACAGAAATGATATTTAATTGGTTCTAAACATGATTTTTTTAGATTTGTTACACCGAGGAAACTGCACTGAAACCAGTTTGCATTCCTGTATTAGATTATCTTTGGCCATTAAATATTTCTTTTTTCACAAGCGTGCTCTTCTTGTTGATATATCTCTATCTAGCTATGTTATCTCTTTGTTGTGTGAGTCTGTTTTTATCTGTTGCCTTTACCCTGGTTCATGGCTGGAAAGACTGAGTTACAGATCAGCCCACTAGCCAAGTTAACAAAAGCTAAACAAAAATACAAACTATAATAGAGCTGCTGCAACTACGGCTTGATAGTTGCTGCAATGAAATGCTCCACATTCAGTCTATCCTCTGCCCACAGCATAGTTATCTCTGAATATTGGCAAGGATGGCATTGCTTGCAAAACATTTGTTGTAATTGAAACATGTCTTCAGTGCCCCTGCCTTGTGTGCTAGTTGTCTGTGTTTACACTGAGCTTCTATTGTCTGCGAGAAAAATTGAGGAATTTATATTCTTAGCACTTGCGGCTGAAGGGTGTGGAAACAGAACTGGAACAGCTGCACAGCATAATTTGTGGAAACATTAGCTCCCTCTTTTGATCCAGCAAAAACAATGCCTTTTGTCTGGTTGAATTCAAGCCTACACCTGCTAGAGTTGGCTGGGGTATTACAAAAACAAATGATACATCCATGTTTTATCTTCCATGATAAGCTGACCAACAAGTTGTGCTGTCAACTAGTGTACCAGATAAACTGATGTGTGCTTTTATGCATGTAAACATCTTGTTACCATGTTAGATATTTTTCTCTTGCCACTTCCTGCCTGCTTAATTGAGCAGGGTTTTAGGCATTGCTTCTTGTTTCACTGGTGCCATCACTAGTCTACACTTACCTGTGAACTGCTAACAGTCCAAATATTGAAGCAAATCATGGCTACTACAGATTGTTAGGAAGCCAGACAATACACATTTCATAAGGTGCTCTGTGAAATCTTCGGCAAAAAAAAAAAAAAAAGGACGGTAGAGAGACAGATTTTTCATGCAATACTTACCCCTTCTGTGGACAGACTTTCACTTCAAATTAAGCAATGCAATTTACTTTCTGCCTTCAGGAAGGAGTTAAACAACTGGATGGGTACCTACAAATACATGTCTAGTATCAGTGATCTATTGATCCTTGAAAAAGGAGGCAAGGTCTAAGAAGGGATAGGATGTAAATGGCCACTGGGCATATTTGCCTTGTATGATTCCATAATTCTAATTTGCACTGCGTAGTCCAAATGAGAATGTGCCTCCAAAGACAGTAGATGCTCATTTTTGCTGGAAACTGTTAAAGTGAACTAGCAAAGAGGATACATAGAAAATGCCAGTACTGCATAACTGGAAACTGTTAAAGTGAACTAGCAAAGAGGATACATAGAAAATGCCAGTACTGCATAACTGGAAACTGTTAAAGTGAACTAGCAAAGAGGATGCATAGAAAATGCCAGTACTGCATAACTGGAAACTGTTAAAGTGAACTAGCAAAGAGGATACATAGAAAATGTCAGTACTGCATAACTGGAAACTGTTAAAGTGAACTAGCAAAGAGGATACATAGAAAATGCCAGTACTGCATAACTGGAAACTGTTAAAGTGAACTAGCAAAGAGGATACATAGAAAATGTCAGTACTGCATAACTGGAAACTGTTAAAGTGAACTAGCAAAGAGGATACATAGAAAATGCCAGTACTGCATAACTGGAAACTGTTAAAGTGAACTAGCAAAGAGGATAAATAGAAAATGCCAGTACTGCATAACTGGAAACTGTTAAAGTGAACTAGCAAAGAGGATACATAGAAAATGTCAGTACTGCATAACTGGAAACTGTTAAAGTGAACTAGCAAAGAGGATACATAGAAAATGTCAGTACTGCATAACTGGAAACTGTTAAAGTGAACTAGCAAAGAGGATACATAGAAAATGCCAGTACTGCATAACTGGAAACTGTTAAAGTGAACTAGCAAAGAGGATACATAGAAAATGTCAGTACTGCATAACTGGAAACTGTTAAAGTGAACTAGCAAAGAGGATACATAGAAAATGCCAGTACTGCATAACTGGAAACTGTTAAAGTGAACTAGCAAAGAGGATACATAGAAAATGCCAGTACTGCATAACTGGAAACTGTTAAAGTGAACTAGCAAAGAGGATACATAGAAAATGCCAGTACTGCATAACTGGAAACTGTTAAAGTGAACTAGCAAAGAGGATACATAGAAAATGCCAGTACTGCATAACTGGAAACTGTTAAAGTGAACTAGCAAAGAGGATACATAGAAAATGCCAGTACTGCATAACTGGAAACTGTTAAAGTGAACTAGCAAAGAGGATACATAGAAAATGCCAGTACTGCATAACTGGAAACTGTTAAAGTGAACTAGCAAAGAGGATACATAGAAAATGTCAGTACTGCATAACTGGAAACTGTTAAAGTGAACTAGCAAAGAGGATACATAGAAAATGCCAGTACTGCATAACTGGAAACTGTTAAAGTGAACTAGCAAAGAGGATACATAGAAAATGCCAGTACTGCATAACTGGAAACTGTTAAAGTGAACTAGCAAAGAGGATACATAGAAAATGCCATTACTGCATAATTTTATATCACCTATAAAACATTTCTTTGCATCAGAAAACTAACACTAATGCCTGAGCAGAGCACTGAAAAGCAAAGCTAAGTGAAATGTTTTAACTTTACCTATATTATTTCATGGATGATGCATCATATCACACGTATTTATTTGAAATTTAAATAGGCTTTCACTGAGCTACAGATTTAGAAAGTTACAGAAGATGTAATATTTTGTTGTTGTTCAAATTCCCTTTCTTGGCATAGATGAAGTGGCTTAAGGGATTTTATAAGTGATCACACTGTGAATAGAAAACACGTACAGTGACCATGTCTATTAGATGGGTGGATCTATATTAAGTGTGTGTGTGGGTGTCTACTTATGCTGAAATGTAGTCATTAGCTATGATATATGCAACTGTGTCCACATATTATTTCTGTTATTCAAGTTTTTCAAGTCACCTAGTCTATGCCAAGAAGTCAGAGAAATGGAAAACAAATAACTAGTTATTGTAACATGTTTGTCACATGACTCATGGTAAAGCAATACACATTTAACCTGTAGTTTAACACAAACAAGTATTACATGATCTAATAGCATCTAAAGACCATCAGCATCAAAGTTTCATTTTGTTTTGCATGTTTGTGTTTTTTACATGGCAAGCCGGAATTAATTGTAGATATTAATTACAACTGATTACAAACTATTGCAAATGACTGCATGATGCTGTACAAAACAAGTATTGTTTGAACAATGAGCAACATTAAATTATATTAGGATAAAATACTTAGAAAGTGAATTCCTTCTACTTGCAAATTAAGGATAGCTGTTTCATTGGCTGGGCACTGATATTATAATGTTTGTCCCACTATGAATTCTTTCTGCATTCACGCAGTCCTGGGTATATATTGTAAGATACTGTTAAAGGAGTAGAGCTACAGTTTGATAGGCTTAGAAACTCAGAAGATTGCATATGGATTCTGAACATTTTGAAAACTCCATTTCCTCTGTGAAAAATACATTTTTACTTTAGATAATATGTTTAAAATGGTAAAGGATTCAATGCTCTCACAATATTTGAGGAGATTACTGTTTTTACACAACATTATGATATTAATTGTATGAAGTATAGAGGATTATGATTTGGTCATAACCAAGTTGTTATATGTTTGAGAAATAGATGTCAAAAACTTCACCCCAACAGTGGACCAAAGTGAAGTTTGAGAGGTGAATCTAGGCATACATTTCAAGAACATATAACTACTTGATTGACAGACCCAACCAGAATTCTTTATGATACACAGATAGGTTCACAGGTTTTATAGGCTGGTACTAGGCTATCGGCCCTAGGGCCTATTCAAGCCTAGCCATAACAATTCCCTGGCTATTTCTTCCCACAGTATATATTTCTCTGGACCCCTGTCTAGCAGGGTGACTGACTTGATCCCTGGGGTGAATTTTCCATCTCCCATCCAATCATCAAGGTTCCTTTTGAAGAGGGCCAAAGAGGCGCTCTGCTTGACATGTATGGGCAGCCTATTCCAGAGTTTGGGGAGTCTCTGGGTCAGGAACCTATCCCTCCAGCATGTTTTGTTCATTGTGATGACAAAGTTTAGATCCCTGGAGCGTGTATTTCTGAGAGATTGGGATTTCTTTAAGTGTAGCATGTCCAACAGCTCTGGGTTTGACATGGCCCTGTATGTTAAGCAGAGATCACGTCTGAGTAGACGATATGCGACAGAGTATAGGTGGAGGTTTTTTAAACAGTCAGCATAGGGTATCTGCTTTAGGCCTGTGATTCTTTTAGTGAGGTATTTCTGCGGCCTTTCCAGTTGTTGCAGATGTCTTGAGAGGTACATACCAAATGGGGCATTGTATTCTGTAATGGGTCTAATGAGGGATGAGTACAGTGGGACGATGTCCTCCTTTTTTCTGTATGAAAAGCCCTTAGTGATGAGGTGTGCCACATAGAAGGATTTCCTGACTGTTGTGGCAATGTGGTTATCGAAGGTGAGACCACTGTCCACCTGTGTCCCTAAGTCTCTTATCACACTTTCGGTGTTTAGTGTACTGCCACCTATATGGTAATTCATGGGTACATGTTTTTTCCCAAAGGGGATAACATACATTTCTTGGCATTAAGCTTGAGCCCATGGCTCTGGCACCAAGCATCTGTTTCTGTAAGGCCCCTTTGTAGAATATCCACATCATTTGGGGATTAGATAATGGCTCCCAGTTTGTAGTCATCTGCGAACTTTGTTAGCCAGAGTCCCTAAGTGTTGGCCTGTACTTCAGAGAAGTAGATGCCAAACAAGCGCAGTCCCAGGACTGAACCCTGAGGTAATCCACTTGTCACTTGTCTGGAGCTGGATTTGGAGTCAGCTATTTTACAGTGTGGGTTCTGTCAGATCTTTACCTGTTCCATGTACTACCAGTTATAGAGACAAAGAAAAAAGTGCCAGAGAACCAAATGTTTTACAACTTTGGAAGTTGTAATGCAATTAATGCTGATATACAAGTCTTTGTAGTACATGCATATTTAGCTGTTCCAGTGTACAAGGTACAGAGAGAGAGAGGGAAACTGTGGAACATATTGTGTTTTACAGTGAAGTGTATCTGATTCTGTAACAGCATTAAAAGCTGTAATGCACACACAAAAAAGAAATATGTCAATCCAATGTATTACAGTAGTTAGGTTTGTTTGAGCATCCTGATGCTGTTTTGTGGAGTCCACTGTTTGTGCTCCAGCACACAACTAGAGGTTAACAGAACTGAGTGGTGTTTAGCAAACTTTAAGTACATTTCTTACATCAGAAAGGTACTTACGTTTGCATTCTTCCCAAATTCAGTGTGTAATCACTGCACTTTATGTATTACAGTATTTGAATGACTGGAATTGTTTACATATATTCAATGGATATGTTCTACACAATTCATAATGTATAAATAATATATAAGAAGCTTTTCACTTACATAATAGGCACTTAATTATTTTCCATCCTGATGAACATTATGCTGATGATTTGAAGACAGGGCAAGCTGCATGTAATAAAAAGGGATACAAAAGGTTTTCATGTGGAGATGGTATATAATATAGAAATGTAGAAAGAAGCTGAAGGGAAACACTGAAAAGCAATGTGAAAAAAGTCTGGAATTATGCTCATGAGCAGAATAATAAAAAATGAATTTATGATATTGGTAGAGAAAGAATATTTAATACAATTACTGTTAAGGAGTTAAGACCATTGACTGACATAAATTTAAATGCAAATTAATTGCCATTAGTAATGCAATATGATATTTTTATGTATTTTATCATTTATTAGCTTAAAATAGTGAGGTTTTAATACCATTATGCAGATTAGTATTAATTAAATTAGAATTGTTAAGTGTACTTTGCAGGCAGATATGCATGTGATTTAATGAGATTAGAGTGAGTACACATGATTCTTTATCAAAAATAACTATGGTTAGTGAAACATGGCACTTATGAATTAATTGAAAATGTTGAAACTTCACTTGATGACCAGTAGATCACTTGATTGGGGTAAATAAAGCAAGTAAAACATGTTGTGTATAGAACTCCACAGTTATGTGCTGAATTTGGTTAAAAGACAACTTTGTTAAGTACCTTTCTTACATAAGGAAGGTGTTTAATGTGGAGGATTATGAACTCATCTCCATTCATAACCAGCTTATTATGTGTTTGATAAACTGATACCAAGAAATTCACCCTGAGAGAAAAGTACAAGAGGTGCATTTTGGCATCCATATTGAGAACACAGAAGGCTGATTATGAATGGAGACATGATCATAATTCTTTGCAGTACAGCTTTATCGGATCTATGTATTACCACCTACAGAAAAAAGGATAGGCGTATGAAGTGTTTTATTGGGTCTTAAAACCTTTGAAAGCTGGTAAAGCACTTAATACTGCTAATCAGAGAGCAGACTAAAATGAAGCTCCCCTGTGATGAAATAAAAGCTTTAAAAGCTGTCAAATACTTCATTCTGCCCCACTGTTTATAAGCATATCAGAGCATGGTATCTAATAGGCTTTAAAATCTGTTTTATCTTCAGCTGCAGTTCTTTGTCAGCAGGCACTGTCTGCTGTTAGTCTCTGGTGTGAGAGCCAATCCTAACAGTGCAATCCACACTGTGAAAGTAGCAGACTCCAAATCCGACTTCAGACCAGTGACAAGTGGAGTACCACAGGGTTCAGTCCTGGGTCCTCTCCTGCTTGGTATCTACTTCTCTGAAGTACAGGCTAACACAGAAGGTCTTTGGCTAATGAAGTTCGCAGATGACTGCAAACTAGGAGCCATAATCGAAATCCTAACGATGTGGACATCCTACAAAAGGGCCTCACTGAGACAGATGCCTGGTGTCAAAGCCATGGCCTCAAGCTCAATGCCAAAAAGTGCATTGTCATCCCTTTTGGTAAAACCTCTGTACCCATGAACTACCACATAGGCGGTAGTCTACTTAACACCAAAAGTGTGATAAGAGACCTTGGGACACAGGTGGACAGTAGTCTCTCCTTTGATAATCACAATGCCGCAGTAGTCAGGAAATCCTTTTAGAGGCACACCTCATCACAAAAGGTTTCTCATCCAGGAAAAATTAGGTCATTGTTCCCCTCTACTCATCACTCATTAGACCCATTATAGAGTACAACGCCCCTTTTCATGTGTACTTCACAAGACATCTACAACAACTGGAAAGGCAGCAGAAATACCTCACAAAGAGGATTACTGGCCTCAAACAGATGCCCTACGAAGACCGTCTCAAAAAACTCCAGCTTTACTCCATTGCATATCGCCTACTCAGAGGCGATTTCTGCCTAACATACAAAGCTATGTCAAACCCAGAGCTGTTGGACATGCTCCACTTAAAGAAATCCCAATCCCTCCGAGCTACACACTCTAGGGACCTAAACCTTGTCACAACAATAAATAGAACAAGCTGGAGGGATAGATTCCTGTCCCAGAGACTTTCCATACTCTGGAACAAACTACCTATCTATATTAAACAAAGCTCCTCATTAGCCCTCTTCAAGAAAAATCTTGATGATTGGATGGGAGATAGGAAATTCACCCCGGGGATCACTTCTGTGGCTCTGCTTGACAGGGGCACAGGAAAATAATTTTCTTGGGTGGCAAAAGCCAGGGTACCTTTTTAGCTAGGCTTATATAGGTCCTAGGGCCAATAGCCTAGTACCTACCTATGAACCTATGAACAAGCTTTTGTTAAGCATCTCTAAGTGCTGTTAATATTGGGTCTTACACTAGAGACTTTAACATGTTTATCTCTTTCCTTCTTTTGCAGGATAATCTGCTGTTCCATGCACTACAATGTTTTTAGGCATCTTTTACTACTGTTAATCTGTAGTCTGTAGCTGGAACTAAACAGCATCCACCACAGAACTGTATGAAAAGTTTTTTCACTGTTTTAAAAATGATTATACACTTCATTGTCTCATACACACACACACACACACACACACACACACACACACACACACACACACACACACACACACACACACACACATACACACACACACACACACACACACACACACACACACACACACACACACACACATACACACACACACACACACACACACATATACACACACACACAGTACCTATCAACTTCTTAGATAAAATAGCCTCAAATAATGGGGGTACAATACCCAAAATAGGGACAGATTTTAAATATTGCTCTTACAATCTCAGATAGCTGCTAGAGTAACAGGATTTGTGTTTGAATGCATTTTCTGAAGGATATGAAGTTGGAAACTCAAATGTATGTTATTATTTAGTGACTTCAATCCTCAGTGATTTGCTAGAAAACCACTAATTTAATGAGTAACAGACCAAAATATGAGGCAAAAATCTGGACATTCTGTGGACATCTGGACAGATGAGAGGTATGACATACACACACAAAATTTCATAAAGCATCTAACAGCTTTTAAAGTTCTTCATTCATCAGTTGGGCACATATCTTCTACACACTACCTATGTAGCTGTGATATGTTTTAACAGCTCTTTAAGCTATAAAACACTTCACATTCAAGCATTGTTTTCTATAACTTGTAGTATGTGAAGCAACAAAAGCTCCGTGTACTACAAAAATTATTAAAGTGGCCATATAGTTGTTACCACGTAAGTGTTTTTTTCTCATGGATGTCAAGATTCACCTCTTAGGGTTTGCTTTGCTCCATTTACAAGGTGAATTTCTTCATATTCAGTGTTCAAACGTAATAAATTAGTTATGATCAGACATCTCATAGTACATGGAGCAGCATGATTAAGATCAGAAACTAGGAAAAAGATATACTTGTTCAGTACTTCTCTAGCACAAGACCCAGTTGTAACAGCACTAGAGGCTATCAGTGGACAGTGCTGGCTGGCAAAGAGCTGTGGCAGAAAGTATAACACATTAATTTCTGCCTGCTGACTTGCATCTCATCTGGCCTTAAGTTTGTCTTATATTTTTTGCTCTGTCTCTAGTTATTTATTTTAATTTGCTGGTAAATCACTGAAGACTACTGTCAGACAAAACTACCAAAATTAAAGTTTCATATATCTTATTGTTAAGAAAAATGTTATTTTGATGCAAAACCTGCTGCTTACTGACATTTAAGTGAATTAGAGGAATATTTAAAGATTGTCTCTAATTTTATCCTCTGTCCCCTGCAAATAAGATGAGAGTTGTGCTGCTCTCTGTTTGACAGTTTGACAGTACTCTCTAAGTGCTTTACTGGCATTTAAAGCAAGTAAAGCAATTTACTCTTTTTTTTAAGACTAGTAGTAACTTTTTTAAAACTAGTAATGCATGCAACAGATAAAGCTCCATGCACTACAAAGAATTATGATAGAGTTTCCTATTATAACCTTTTATTGTGTGCTCTTGAAGTGGATGCCAAGATTTATCTCTCGAGCTTTGTCCTTATGGTGACTTTTTTGGTAAACATGTCTCAAATACATAAACAGGTTATGATTGAAGACCTGATCATAATCCTCAGTATTACCTTATTTGATTAATCTTAATATGAAACTTTGAATCAACTGAACTGAACTAAAGGACTCAAACTGATTGGAGAATACTGTACAAAAAATAGAATATTAAAGAAATATTTTATAGATGGTTTTGAATCTTAGAATGAGCTATTGCATCAAGTAAAACAGGCCAAGTTAGCCAAATATTTAGACAATTTTAACAGACAATTGGATATATATAAACCTGTGTTGGATCTGCTGTCAGTATAGCCTGGCAAACTCTTTGTATTCAAACTCCTACATTTTCCTCAGCATATATTGTCAGAAACAATATAGGCTCTTAAGGCTAGACTTTGTCTAGAATCTAATGAATGCAACACAAGTTCTACAAATCTTGCTTAGAGAAAGGTACGCTCATTTAAAAAAAAAAAAACGTTTTGAATAGCTTTAGGAGAATGCATGTATTTATTAAGGATATAGGAGGCTTTTAGAGAAATGTATGCACTTTAAAATTTGTAGTGAATTTAGGCAACAAGCTATCTTATGTTTTAAAGTTAGAAGTCACTTTAAGTAAATCAGCACATAGTTTACTGACGTATTTAAGACTTAAAGCAAACCTTGTGGATCAGCAGTATGAAATTTCAAGATTCAGAAAAAAAAGTTATTTCAAGTATATTTGGAAAATACACTGAATAAGCTAAATACATTGGATTGTTTTAGCATACAAATAATACAAATAGCTTGTTATGGTGAAAAATTATAGTGTGTGTGTGTGTGTGTATATATATATATATATATATATATATATATATATATATATATATATGTGTGTGTGTGTGTGTGTGTGTGTGTGTGTGTGTGTGTGTGCATAGAGATATTTGTACATTCATGAAGATGCCAACTTGAATTTAAAGAAAACAGCTTTGCAAGATTCCTCTCACTATTTTCAAAATATTTCTTACTTGTTTTAGTAAAGTTGTTGTTAGAAATACTTTAATAGTTAAGTAAGCATGTAGCAAGTAGCATACTAAGTGGATTAATGACAAAGTTACATAATCTAATTCAAGTGACTATATTTTGTAAAAATATGCAGGGTTATTTACTGGTCTAGGATATTTGCCAGGACCGCAGCATCATATCAAAAAAGTACATATAAAGTAATAGTATTCCATGGAGCTAGAAGAGTACCAGTAGAACCTAAGGGAGAAAATAGAACACAGATACAAAAGAATGGAGAATCTGTTTGTAATTGTTAAATAGAGTTAACTGATTGAGGCTAAGTGTATGGCTACAGCAGAGAATCAAGACAAGCTCACAATCTGTTTAGATCCCCAAGATCTGAATATAGTGATCAAGAGTGTACCTTATCTTTTGTTAACAGCTGAAGATGTTATGTCAGCTATTACTAATGCCAAATACTTTTCTGTACTGGATCCTAATCAGGTTTTCTGGAACACTAATGAGGAAATCTTAAAGTTATGTACTTTCACTATACCTTTCTCAGGCTAGCCTTTAATATTTCCTCTGTAGAAGAAGTATTTTGCAGAGCTGTAGCACATATTGTGGAAGGCCTGTATAGTATAGTCAATAAAATCAGAAGTAAGTCTTGAGGTTGGTCAGACTGATAGGTGGACTGAGACATTATAGTCTGAAACTGAATAAGAATAAGTGTCAGATCTGTGTGAGTAGTCTATATGGGCCATGTCTCAAGGTCAGACAACATGAAGCTAGATACTGAAAAAAGTAAGAATCACAGTACATCTACAATAGCCAGAAATAGACATGACTTAATGAGATTTTCCTAAATTCATACTGAACATGTCAGAAATTACTGTACCTTTAAGATGCTTTAGAGCAAGAAATAGAACCTGAATGGTCATTGGAATAGGACACAAGACCTAAAAATAAAGGAAAAAAACTCATGACTCTGGCACTAACTTTGAAGTACTATGGTGGTCTGAATCAGTTATATTGTAAGTAGATGTCAGTCAGTATGGACTTGCATCAGTATTTATATATAGACCAGTAAGTAGCATACCATTTGAGAGTACTCACAAATTCATCGAATAGATATACATAGATTGAGAAATAGCTAAAGAAATAGATTTATTGAGCATGCTACTATCAATACCCTCACTGAGAAAGATGAGTCCAGAAGGTGACAGTGATTGTAATGCTGGAGAAGTGTCAGACACTGTGATACAAATGGAAAGTCAGAATCCAAAGAACAATGAAGAAAATTCTCAATAATAGCCAACCGACTATAGTTAAAATGAACCCAAGGCAGGATTCTAGTTTGATCAAAAAGATTACTAGTACATTCCACACCACTGTTAAAGACTGAGTATACGTGGCAAGAAAGGTGCAGACGAAGAAGCTTCCCTCAAGTTGGAGTTAAGATCACTTAGAGGTGGTACCTGTGCATTTAAAGCCTAAGTATGAGGTAATATTCAGTGCTTAAACTAAGAGCTGTAGAGTATCCAGGAAATTATTCTGTCTTTATGGTTAAATAGTTATTCCCATCTAGTTAGCCTCAAATACAAATAGCTGCCTTGTCTGCAACATCAAAGAATACAAATCCTTACCCCATGTCAGTGCACAAAACAAACTAGGTATTCCCTCTCCCTAGTATACTTTCCTCTGTAGTCCAGTCCATTTCAATTTATGGGTACATCATTTGTCAAGCAGCAGTGCGCTAAAACTGGATTTGTGTTTTTCTGGCAGTTTAGTGCAGAGGCATGGAACTTTGACTGTGACCTAGATGATCAGGGTTCATTTACAGGCCCTGGAGCAGGAGGAACAAGGGAAGGAGGGAGAGAGAGGAGAGAAGGGGCATGGCCTGCTTGCCCCTTCTGGGGGAATGGTTGGGGTTCTTGTGCACTTAGGGACACACTTGGCAGTGTGATCTCCCTTGTGAAGACTGGAGAGACTACTGTTCATCTGGGAGAGTAGGTGCAGCATTGCTTGAAGGGAGCATTCTTTGCTGAAATGAGGAGATATCTTCCACTGCTAGCCCACTGCATGCCCCTCTATAGCACCTAGCCTGGTGCATGCAAGTTAGGGCTGGGGAAAACAATAAAATGTGAACCACCCATGATGGCTTTCCAGATGATGATGCCCTCCTGGTCAACCTTCATTTTGGTGATGGGGAATGAATGGACTGATTGACTGGGAGGGGGCTGATTGTCAACAGATAGGGGCAAAGTGCTGCAAAAATAAACAAATACATTTGCATTTTACCTTACAGCCTTCTTTTTTTTCAAATCAGATCAAACACTGTACAGATTATCATAATAAACTAGTCATGCTGGCTAATGACTTTGGTGCTCCATAGTTGCAAATAATCTAACATAACACAAAAAGAATCCAATAAAATGAGCATTATTCATATTTTAATGCTCATACTGAATCTATAATCCCTCCTGCTGAGATTATACTTTGAAAAATGTTTTTTTTTAATGGAAATAATTTTTAACATATGTGAGAGGTACAAAGATAAAGGCTTCACGGTAACTATCTATGTCCCTTTATATCACTTTAATTAGAAGATACATTTTATTTTGAACAATAACCTTTTTGCCAAAGCTATTACCCTAAATTGTATATGACTTTCCTTCAGTTGGAATAAATCAATCAGAACTATGGGCCTTTGTTTAATATTTGCATAACACTAACCTTTTCTAACTAGGAAGCACAACATATTGGAACATCTGTATAATTCCTTGATAAGAATATATGTCAGAAACAGGTGCAGCATTTAAAGCAACCATAGATACTAGTGTATTACACAAATAAAGCTGTCATCTGAATCATACATTTAATTCTGTGGTTAAAAGTCTGTTTCTCCGACTTAAATGTAGTGCTTGTACAACTGAAGAATTTATGGCAGATGCTACCTTCTTAAAAGTAAAGTTTATAGAAAAGGGTTGCCTAGAAACTGAAATTAATATTTGCCTTAATCGTGTTGCTGTTAGAGATGGGGTGTAAATAATATGAATAGTGTGAAAAAGCAATAACAACTGCAAACATTATACACAGGGACAAACAAACAATAAAATTATGCAGTTTAATGTACTGGCAAGGTATGTGCACATATTTTTCCAGAGAACTAGTGTGTAACTGCAGGGTGAAAAGAAGCCAGAAACTATTTATAATGCATGACCAGGATTTGTCTATAAAATGAGCATATCTACAGAATATTAATAATGATAATAATATAATGCATGAAGGCCTGCATAAGCAGCCACCATCTGCTGTAATTGTAAATAATGCAAGTGATCTGCTAGCTGTTCTGTACTTGTTGTATTAAATATAAAAGGCATGATTATTTCAGTGTTAAAATGATAACTAAGAAACATGGGAACTCTGGCACGAGGCAATATTAAAAACAGCCAAAGACAAGCATTGATCTGAAGAATTACTGAATCAACACTTCATTGCTAATGTATTTGTAGGTAACAGGTTTAAAGATATGTTTCTGTTTTTAAAGGAAGTGGCTATTTTAAGATTACTGTTGCAATAAGGCTACTGCTTCAGAAACAGTTGTTAAGTGACAGATTTAAATATACAAAGCTTGATTCCAAAAGACTTGCTCTCACAATAAGTCACTTACTCAAAGAGAAAGTCTTTTGGAGTCTGCTCCCCAGTGTAAGCCTGCTTATAGACAGGCTTTACACCAAAGTAAGTCACTTACACTGAGAAAAAGTCTTCGGAATCAGGGCAGACTTACACCATAGTAAGTCACTTACACTGATGGCATCTCACTGGGCCCTTAATCTCAAGTTGTAGTAGAATAAAGAAGACGAGAAGCTCTGTTTTAGTTATAAAACAAGTACAGAAGCTCCATTCCTATTTGTTCCTACTTACAAGCAGCCCTCAGACGCAGCTGTAAGTATATTGCATATTGTGTACAATGAAGGATGATGTAGGGCTTATCAAGTGTTTTTTTTTATTTATTTGATTTGTCTTTTGGTTACAGGAAAGCCCATTTTCAGCAGAGACCTGGGCAGAAAGCTCCCGAGATAATTATATCCATACAATGCAAATGAATTTGAAGCACTTACAGTTATACACATATTATGGTAAAAAGCAATACATTAATGCAATATTTAAAAGAGATGCAAAATGCAGTATAGGAGGTAATACAATATAAACAGTGTTACTCTCATATGCTGCTGAGACATTGGTATGGAAAACTTGATTTGGAAAACAGTGTGCAGTGCTGAATAAATAGAACAAGTACTGACTCTGGAAGACAGAGGGTTAGGTCTAAGCACACTGGTAGAAGTGTACTATGTATCACAGAACACAACTGGAGAACATATTCATGGTACTGATGTATTTAACAAAACTATTGAGTTACCTGGATGTATATCACAGATAAGGAATAGTTGTATGTTTTATTTATGAGTCTCAGTTAATTGCATACTGAAACTTTGGTGTTATGAGATAAAACTGATATTTTTCTGAATAAAAGCCAGGTGGCAAAGTGGCCAATAAACTGTAATAGAAACAGATAGAAGAGTCTCAGCAATATCTTTAGTTTAAAACCAATCTGAAAATACTGATTTTACCACATTACCAGGTTCATTATAATTGTTATTGTTGTTATACAATTTAAAGTAATGAATGACTATGCATACAAATATAAAACTACTCATACACTGTAATTGCATCTGAGTTTTTGAATTTGATATATAACCATAAATATCACAGTATTTGTTTGTGTATACCTTTTTTATCTTGTTTATATGATTTTGCAATACATATAATAGTTTGCCCTGTAGGCAATGCTTGATAAATGCAGGCACATGAACTGGGGGGGGTGCATACTTTGCAGAGTAAAATCTTAACAAATTCTGAACTAAACTTTATGCTTTATGGTAAAAATTAGTAGACCGCTCTCAAATTAATTTATAATACTTGGAGTAGCAGAAAGTGCAGTCTGTTTAAGTAGTTAATTCATTCTGTCATGTATGTGCTCTCTGATACTTCTTTACCTAGTTCAGGGATGCAGGGAATTAGAGCCTATCCTAGCACACAGTGAACACAAGACAGAGAATCAAATTCTGGACAGGATGCCAGTTGATCATAAGATGCCTATACCTTCACATGAAAAATGCAATATTTTTCTTAATTGGTTTTTAAATTGTTTGAACAATGTAAGTAGGATATTTTGCTGTAATCCATTGAACATAAGACATCAAGTCACTATAAGGCTCTGAGAATATCTGCACTAATTAGAAGAAAGCGACAAGAGGGTGTAATAAAGACAGATGAATTTTCACATTACTTGTATCCATAGCACGTTGCTAAATCTTGTCACTAGCTTGTACTCAGAGATCTAGACCAATTAGCTTTTTATTTTGCCAACCTCCTTAGCTCTATATGGTAGAACACTAAAATTTTCACAATCCCAAACGTAACATTTATTCTGGGCTTTTACCCTCACTGTATGGTGAATATCAATATGACTGAGGTGGGTGTCATTTGAACACTTATCAGGAATGCTTCATCTTTTTTTGTTCTTTTTTTCCCGAGCCCTTACTATGTACCCCTAACTAAGCACCAGGGGAGGAGTTGTGCAATGGGACATCTTCTGAGGATGCCCTGTCATTTCCCAAAGGGGTATTTCCTCCATGTTGCCCTGCCCCACCACTCAGAGCATGAGTGGTGGCCTATTTACAGCCTAAACCAAGGAGATTGCACAGCCCAGTGTGCACCCAAATGCAAGTGAACTCCTTCCATCTCACAGCAGTGGCATGTGGCCTGTGTCCCTTTACTCCTCTCCCTCCCTGCCTAATTCCTCTAGTGCCAAGTTTGCTAAACGAACTTCAGTCCTCTGAGTCATAGTAAGGGCTCCATTTCTCTCCAACTTAACATTTTAAATACTGTAACAACCATGATTTGTGTAACTAGATTCAGCTAAATAGTGCACATGTCAAAGAAAGAATGACCGTGTTTTCCTTTTTTAACATTAACATTCTGCTATACTTTATTATCAAGAGTTCAGGATTACACATAACTGGATACATGAATTTTAAGACATGCAGGCAGATTCTTTGTCTTTGCAGACAGGTATGTCTATGTAATGTAATATCTGGTAGCTGGTCTTCAGATGGTAAATGACTCTCAAAGTTTAGGTCTAAAATTAGTGTCCAGGATCTTCTTGTAGAAAGAGCAGTGTTTAGTTATTTTATAACCATTCCTGTTATATTGTTCATTCATTCTTTTATTCTGATGACTGCATATTTTTTTTTATTTTTGAAAAGAAGTTGCATTTTTAGTGCACTTCAGGTGTTTAAGCTGTACACTGTCCTCTAGCTGTAGAATACATTGCACAAATTGTCCTTTTATATTGACATAGTATTTTACTTTGTTTTTTTTTCTTTCTGTTGAATGACATATTTCCTTAACATTTAAAGTCTGTCACTGCTCTGATGAAGGTATTTTAGTTTTAAATACAGAATTTTTAACAGACCTGTGTTGGTGGTGGCTATTCAATAGTGAATTGAGGTGTATTGATGGAGGGTCTATATTACGACAACAAAAGCTCAGGTCAGCGAACAGCTGTTTGCCAGCCAATATACAGCGCAATGTCATTTTTGTGAATGGACACTACAGCAAATTTTTTCTTAGGGGAAAAATCGCCAGCCCATTGTTATTTGCCCTTTTCCCCACTGTAGTTTGATCTTGGAGTTGGTATATTTAGTTAGGGGTGGGGAGTGGTGGTGGTGGTAGGGTGGGGTGGTGGGTGAGGTGCACAACCCTCCACATTGGGGTGTGTGGTGGCAAAGGCCCACACTTTGTTAGGTTTGTAATGCTGTGTTATTTCTGCTCTTGGCCAAGTGATTTTTTTTCTCCTAGGAAAAAATTTGCTGTAGTGGCTGTTCATGGATATGACATTTCGCTGTAGATTGGTCGGTGAACAGGTGTTTGCAGACCTGAGCTTTCGATGTTGTAATATAGACCCATATTTAATTCTGTAGTTAAAAGTCTGTTTCTCCGACTTAAATATAGTGCTTATACAACTGAAGAATTTATTTAGACAAAGCTTGTTCTCATTTTGGCACTATCTGAGATGGAGTGTAAGACTTTTATCAGTATAAAACTTTCTGCAATGTTGTAAATAAAAAGTGCTTTTTGTATTCATTTAACAAGTTCTATTTTTATAAAGAAAGCTCCTTTAAGAGCCAACAGAGCTTCACTGTCATATGGAGGTATTTCTGCTGTGCTGTGTTTTGTAATGGCTCTCCTACACATGCTTGAGATGAAATTGCTCGAGTGTCAATAGCCCATAGAAAAAAATGTGAGTGACATAAAGCCGAATACTTTTTCCCATAGGAAATCATTACTGGTGTGATTTCTAATTGTGTAGTGACAATGATTAACTTCTTTAGGGAGATTTCTCACTCTCTTCTTTGAGTTGATACAACTGTGGAGTTGGTAGATATAAGTTTGGGGATGTGTGGGAGGCTTGTTCCCCTACAAAACAAGAAAAAAGGACTTTTTCATCCTTTTGGATTTTGGTCATTTTTTCATTGTTTTGGAATGTCGACGTTCAGGAAGTCGGCATTTCATAGTAGAACTATTGTAACAGGGGATGTTGTTCTAACAGCGGAAAATACTGTTTTTGCTGATGTTATATGATTATCTATATACAGTCAATGCTGAGGCAGAAATATTTGGACTCTGAATGATGATTCCTGCATGTTTTGTTTCCATAGTACTCAATACTTTAAATATTTATAGTCAGATTTGTATTAGTATAGCTATACTTTAAGAATTGTTTCCATGGTTTGCCGGTTAACTTTACATTTTTTAATCTTTTCTTCTCTCTCCACTACCTCTGTACCATATGGCAACACAGTTGTACCTTCTACAAGATATGCATTGTTTTTTTTTCATGTCAGCACAGTCTGAGTAGTGGGTGTTAATCCCCCTACAATTTCCTAATATAAAACTATTGCTTGATTTTCTCTGCTGTCCTTCACACTGAGAAGCTATAAGTTTCTTATGGGAGTTTGGGGTAGATATTGAGTAAAGTTCTGAATGGCATTTTTCTTCAATACTATTTGCCTACCAGGTGTTTACTTGTGCACAGTAATTTTGGTCTTTATATTTTTATGTTATCTCATGCATGCTCAGGCTCATGCTGGCCATCACAGTTCCAGTATATGTTTACTTTATAACATATGTAGATAGGTAAACTTTATCACAGAAAATTAAAAATACAGTAAATTTACAACCAGAATGAAACAACAGGATCATACATATGGTATAAATACCATAAATAAGAAACAAACAATTAAATAAACACTAAGATACAGAAGGAAAAACAAAACACTAAGAAAAAAACCCCACTGAATTGCATAGGAACGTCTTCATTGTAAATGTAGTTATCAATTAATTTGTTCTCCTTTGCAATTCTGGAAAAATCAGTAAGAAAGAAGTATTCTAGTGTTTCACAATTGACCTTTTAGTGTCATGGATATTCAGGAATATTCCTGCAGCACAGTAATATTTAAAGAAAAAAGCACAGTATAAAGAATACAACATACCGGTAGGTCATTGTTTTTCCCTCTTCAAAGAAGCTGTGTATCTCATGTATGTATGAATTATTATACAAAGTTTCCTGGAATAACCATACTGACAGCCGTAAGAGGTACAGATGTAATTAGTACATTAAAACTTGTATTCTGGAGACAGAGGGTACCTGATGTTGGCATTTTTGGCCATGGACAATAATACAAAAGTCAGGAATTCAAAGGATATGTTTACATCATCTTTGTGGCATAGCAGGAGCCCTGCTTATGAGCCAGGTGACTGTGGTTTGATTAGCAGCCACAGAACATGTCCACTCAGCTATCTGTCTGGGATGAAAGATGGGAACTACGTGCCAAGGTGAGGTGTAGCTGATGTGTTGTTGGTGATTACTAGAGAACAAAAGTGGAGTGCATACCAGGTAACAAAGGGCAGGGCTGCTGAGGAGACAACATGCCTCTGCAGAGGTGGAACATGGCCTTGTAGTATTCCAAAGCAAGATCCTTGAGGGTAGAACCTCCAGATAGAGACATCATCATGGAGGTGGGGGTGTCCATGTCACTAGCAGAATGTCCATAGCCAAGTCAAAAACCTCACAGGGAAGCTACAGTAAAAATATATTTGGCCACACAATATGATGCTCTCTCCCCAGTCAACTGAACCTTACCCCTGGTGGATGAAGGGAAATGAAGGGTAAGTTGGGTGTTTGGGGTTGTTTTAGTGATGGTCAGGTGGAGGCAGCTGAAAGACTGAAAATAAAAGGAACTCAAAGGATTTGAGCATGAGTAGGAGTACAGATGTCCAAGTTCAGTCCTCTCTTTTCATGGTTCATTGGAAATGTGAAAAAAATTATCAAAAAAAATGAAGAATCTCATGAGAATTAGCAGTAGCAAAAAAGTTTCCATCACATAATTTTGAATAAACATACTCTATTGCAGGAACGTAGTCTCTTACCAATTCAACAGTTAGTGGGTGGAAAGCTGAAACATAGATTACCTGCTTTATCTGTAACACTTATACTTGAAAATCAACACAAAAGAAAGGAAATGCTGGAGGGAATCAACACAAACAGAAATACTACGAAGAGGGAAACTGCCAAACAGTAAAAAATATATAATTTGGAGATAAAGTAAGAGTATAAAAACATGGAAAAGGTTGCATCCTGAAGTGAAAGGACTTAGTAAAGCAGACAAACCAAATCCCATGTTACTCTTGGGGTAAAAGGGAAAGCTACATAGAAGGAATGATAGAAAAAAAGGTATTTGTATACAAACTATATCAAAGTCACGGTACAGAGAAGCTGAGCAAGGAGAAGTGTCAAGGCTGCCAAAGCCGTCATAGAGAGGAGGTGCAGAGATGCACCCCTCAGGGTACATTATAGCAAGAACTGCTCCCAAAGGAAGATATGAAGGTCATTGTAAATAGCCCTGTTTAATTCTCCAGGTATTGTGGAACACTGAAGAAACCAGATGGATATATTAAGTGTTGAAAAATTTATTGCAATTCCAAGAACTGAACATTTTTTAAGTGTTTGTTGGATATGTAACACAAATCTTATCTTGATGCAAATGATTTGTGACTTGCTTAGTATAGTGGTAATGATAATTTGAAGTCACCAGAGTTGCGCAATGCATGTTGTCTCATATATATATAATTATACACATAACTTTCTAATTCTAAAATAAGCGGAAATGCATTTAGGAGGTATATAACTTAATGTTAATATGTGCAGAGAATTTAGCTTGATTATGATCATTGATAAGGTCATGCCCTGCAGCCATTGCTCTCTGTCTTATTTATTGGCTATTCAGAGACTACAGAGGTTATCAGTTTGGCTCAGTAGGATGTCAGAAGTACCAGTGTGAGTGCTTTCAGTTGTCACCAGCAATGCAAATAAAAATTAGAGTTAATAGCAATTGTAAAATGAGTAGAAGACAGGCAATACCCTGCCACCTCCTTTCTAGCTCTGTCAAATGGTCCATTAATATTTTCCTTTCACTAAAAAGGCTTCCCAAGTAAGGCTACATTTCTTGTTAGTTATGTAACATAAGTTCTAAACAATGTTCAGCTGATGGTCAATTCTCCAGATCGTGTTTCTTAAGCTTTATTAGCATCCAGAATAACAGTATAAATACATATGTAATTTCAATCTGTCCTATACATAAATAAATGGAACTTCCTGTCATATATTATTCTGCAAAACAGATAATTGAACAAACAAATGTACTTGCAAACAAATGAATAAGTAAAATAATTACTTACCTTTTAGTCTAAAAGATCCAGGTTACTTAACCAAGATAATGGTAATGGTCTCTTAATATATTTGTTAGCTATTCTAGCCATGGTAAAGTCCAAAGTAATAGCTATATGATCTGATAAGAAGCAAACTACATTATTCACTAGATCACTTCACCACAACATTCCTTAGGTTTCTTATTTATCTGCCTCCAAGTATCAGTTAGGCCCTGTCTACCCATAAGAGTGTTAATAGTTTCCAATACATTATTTGGTAACCTTACAGAGCCACAAGTTTAGTTATGTTTAACTCTTCATTAAACTCAAGTTTGAGTCCCTAGATAAGATAGTAATAACATTCACAAGAGACAAACATCATAAATAATATTTTCTAGAAAAGGTTCTTTGCAAAAGGGGTTATATTGAATGTACTGTAAGGAATAATTTGTCTAATTCAGTTGGTAACAGATTTATGTTGTTTTATCAAAAGTTGCAATTGATCAGGCCTTCATCATTTTGCAGTGTTGGTGTAGTACTGGAGCAATTTTTTTGGAGGGTCTATAGCCTCTAAACTGCCATGTGGAGGGGGACAAAGCACCCACAGCTTCTTATTTAAATACAACCAACTCATTATATCAGCACTGGGAAAGGGGAGTAGTTTCAAAGGACAGTGACTATGACTGTATTTGTTTTTTTTGATAAAACAGTGTGCTACTGATAATAATAATATTATAACAAATTTTATAAATCTGGACAAGTTAAATATTGCACTCATCTTCTTCCCTAATCATTATTATCACAGCTCCATGTGCTTAGTATCAAGGTTAGGCTAAACATTTCTATTTACTCAAATCTGCTAAAAGAGGAAAGCTTTGATCCAATAGATGCACCTCTGCAAGCATTTAAATATTTCAGCCATTTCTGTAAATCAGCAATAAGCTGTCTTCTTTTCCTACCAAAATGCATCCCATTAACATTTAACAAATATATTGATGGACCTTTCTACATATAAGACAGAATAACCTTGAAACTGAGTTATATATATATATATATATATATATATATATATATATATATATATATATATATATATATATTAATTACATCATAAATAGAGATTTTCCTGCTTTTTACTCAGTCTAAGACAAACATGGAAGGCAGTAAAGGGTTAAAAGAAGTGGTAGAAAAACAAAAAAGAAAAGGAAAGGTCTACATCTGTGTGTGCTGTGTAGGAGTGTCTGGATGAATCATTGCACCTCTGTATCATAGTTCTGTCACAGTTAAATGGCTAAACCCTTCTAAATAATTTTAACTGAATGGGGAAAAAGAGAGATGTGATGATGTGACATATTGCCAGCTATGCCAGGAGAAGTACGGTAGTGGATGTGTAACATATGCCAGCATAGATAGCTGGAGGATTGTAAAGAAGTATATGCCATTTTTAAATCAGACTGATTTGTACAGGTGCTTGTGTTGAAAATGTATTTGTAAAGCTGGTTGTGTTAAAAGCATACCAACAGTGGGTCCTGCTGGACAGAAAAGAAATACACCCGTATGTCAGTCAGACTGTATTGTAACTGTTGAAATGACTATAATGTGACAGAGGATACTGGAAGAGAAAAGGTTAATCTTAGTTCAGCTAACTTTGAAAAATAGTCTGAAATTAAATTACCTGGTTTAAGCCATAAAGATTGTATTTTACAGTTCTGATTGCAGCCAGAGATGAAATGTCTGTGAAAACCAGGACTAGGAATCCTACAGTATTGTCCTTAGGGGTGAACTAATTGCCACCCTGGAAGGGTGGAAGTTTTCATATGGTTTTATAGCTTACAGATGCTATAACACATCTCAGCAAAGCTCGATCTGTGTGTATGGTAAAGCATATGTGCTAAATTCTGGTTCAGTTTCTAGAAAAAGGGGATAGTGTGGGAACCCGAGTCAGATGACCAAATGTATGTGATGCCATTTTTTTTATCCAGCACTAAATTGACATTTTAATACTAGATGAGACAGAAGTCTCAGAGCACTGTTTTGGAACTGACAAGACCACTCAACCACTTCATCGTACCTTGTTTTAGTAAGTAACCAGGGAACAGAAATTCTTTAGATCAGTCAGGAAAATATAGTGAGATTAGTTAAGTATTGTTTTTCTGTATCTGTGTGAATCTTTCCGTCAGTGTTATTTTTAATATTTCCTGTGATTGAAACTCTGGTGTTTATTGTAAATAGATATTTAGTATTTTTGTGTTATTTTATTACTTATTATTAAATATATTTAAACTTTTCATTGTGGCTGGCTTATTAGAGAATATTTTAACCTTTGAGAGTACTTATGTTTATTTGGTGACACTGTGGCTGCTCCTGAAAGCCTTGCTGCATTGGTCAAACACTACCATTTATATCAGTATTAATTATACTCAGTATAATTCGGTACCCTTGTAAGATCCTTAGAGTAGCTGACTGGTGGCAGTATAACTACCTTATAGTCTGGGCAAAGGTAGCAGAGCTAGTAAATCTGTGCCAGCTTTTCACAGGTGTGTGTGTGTGTGTGTGTGTGTGTGTGTGTGTGTGTGTGTGTGTGTGCGCACATGTGTGTGTGAAAATCAAATCTCAAAGAGTGTGTGTGTGTCAGCTATGTGGAGCAGGGACACAGAGCACTGGTTTCACAGAGAGGGTGGTGGAGACTTGGCTAGCAACACTTGGCTGAGGACTCAACTCTACAGCTGTGCCAGTGGTGAGTTTTACTGGGGGCCTGGAGAGAGAGAGAGGGAAACCCAGACCCTGGTCTGAGTGTGTTCTCTATGTGCTCTCAAGGGAAATTGTGTTTGGTGCAGAGATCTGCATCTGGAAATACTGTGTATCTAATTTTGTTCCAAGTGAACATCCCCCTCTCCAGTGTCAGTGGTGAGGATTAAGGCTCCTTGATTACTGGCCAAGAGCAGGGATGTCATAAGAGTTTTATTTTATTACAACAATTTCTTACTGGTCTTAGAAAACTGGTGGCAGGGCTGGATAATTTGTCATGCTAAATCTGCAGAGACTGCAGATTTAGCTTCTTCCAGCATATTTTAATAGTTACTGACAAAAACTTATCCTTAGTTCTGGAAGTAAATAATTTAGCAATAGTAGAATAGGGCTTAGTTCCTTTTACGGAATGAAGGACTATTCTATGGACTCTGTCTTTGCCAAGTCTAAGTTCTTTATTGGGACATAAACAGGAAGACAATACTTTAACTGCTACATTCTTAAGTTCCAGTGACATTGTACAGCTGTATTTGCTAAAATGTTCTTCTAAAAAGAGAGTCCAAAACCTTGATTGGCAGCTCCTTCATATATGTCCTTAGATTGGGATATTCCTCTTTCAGTTTCTTTGGGGATTTCAATGATTTCTATAGCAGGCACTAGATTCTGCTGTCATACTATAAATTTTGCTTTTAGAAAGTTTGCTTGGTAACTTCCTGCAAGCTGAGTACTGATTTGCCTGATAATGTTGTTACAAATTACCACTGATTGTTCATACATGATTTTTCAGATTTGCTATGATGTTTGATTTGAAGACCTTTGACCTTTCACTTGAGGCAGCCCACCCATGGCAGTTTCATGCATCTCTACATTTTTCATATTCCCAGCATCAGTTTTTTGAATAGTTAAAGAAGGAGCACTGCTTACTGTTATCTTGTACAACCAAAAGGAATTTGTCAAATGTTTGCCATCTTCATTCTCTGATATATCCTTCATTGATGAGAAACAGAATCTGGTATGGCAGAGTCATTTTCTTTTATTTTCAACAACTTGAGGAGTGCCTGACAACTCAGTGATGCCAGGACTTTTTTAACAGACCAACTTCTTTATGAAACTGCCCTTTGCTGCACATGCTGTTTTTACATAACCCTTCAAAGTTCCAAAAAAAGTATTATAATTAAGAACTTCAAACTTATACAATACTCTGCACTTGTGAATTACTTCATTCAACAAGTCTGTACATACTTTTTAGTGCCAAAGATATGTGCCTTCACTGTTAGGCTCTGACTGCATCTCTAAGCAACAAATAGAAAAAAAGTTACATCCTTGTTATTATGTGTTTTAAAGTATAATATTTATAATTAGTTGAACATAAATGCACTATGTACTTTGCAATTGTCTGACTAAAGCTATGCTGATTGTGCCTGAAATAGTGTTCAGCTACTCCTTGTCACAGAGTATTAATATGACTGTTAGAATGGGCCCTATTCATAAACAAGGTATGCAGGGGTGTCACAGCTGTGAGATGTGCAAGTTGAACTTTCCATAGCAGTAAATGTTTATCATTGCTGCAGTTTATCCTGCTGAGGATATAGCAGCCAGCCAGCTTCCGAAGTTCAGGTCACCTTCCTCATGCCCAAACTATCAAGCAGCTCAAGTTGAGCTGGCTAAAAGACAAGTTTGGGTGTAAAGCCCTTTAGAGCTTCCCTGCCAGCAGGGAGAGATAGGTTGAGTCCTGAAACGACTTCATACCTCATCTATGGCTTTTTGGAAAGGGTTGTATTCTAGAAGTATTCTAGAAGCTGCTACTTGGTCCTCTGTGCATACTTTTACAAAGCACTATAAGATTGAGTTCTTCTATAGGACCAGATCAAGCTTGGCTAGGACCATTCTCCAGGGACTCCTGGGTCCTTCTCCTTTCACCTCTCAAATGTAGTTAGCTACAGTAATCTACCCATATAGCTAAGGCTACTGCAGCAGTGATCCATATGATGAACATAGTACAGTTGTGTAAGCTGAATGTACCATAACATTAGATGTTTGAATGATCAGTGCTGCAGTAGCTGCTCCCTCTCTCCATCCCCTTGTTTTTTGGTGTGTTTTTATGCCAGGGCATCAACATTTATTTTGTTGTTCCTAGCATTGTCCTTCTAGGGATCAGCATCCTTCTCCCTGCTGGTAGGGAAACTCTGAAAGGCTTTGCACTCAAGCTTGTCTTTTAGTCAGCTCAACTCAGGCTGTTTGACAGTTTGGGCATGTGGAAGGTGCCCTATAGCTTTAGAATCTAACCAGCTGTTATATCCTTGCAGGATGTAACCCATGGCAGAGGGTGGGCTTGCCATGATGGTAAATGTCTTCACCTCATAGGCAAAAGGTACAGGGTTTGATTATGGCCTTGGGTTATTGGCTGAGCTTAAAATGGCCCTTCAAGGCAGTCAGCGTACTATTCATCTATGCATCTATTAAGCTATATAGCTAAGGCTACTGCAACAGGAATCAATATGATGAATATCAGTGTAGCCTTGGAATTTGCCCTTATCCTACTGTTGTGCAATCTCACATTTGGTATATGTGATTAGCAGGGAATATGAGGTATGCAGGTGGGCTCACCCTCTGCAAAAAGTATTCTTTTTAATCTTTATTTAATGTTTCAATCTTGATCTAAAAAGATCACTCCTTTTGTATTCTTGCGAGTGACAGTTTGCTAAATGATCTTTTTAAAACGTATGTACTTGATACAAACTCACTTTTACATTTTGTCTTCCCATGCTGGACTGTACATGTATTATTATGAACTATATATACCTGTATTAAAATAGCTTGCAAATTGGGCAGTGCCTGAAATGGATGTTTATGGCTCATTGTACAATCTCAGTCAACAAATGCCATATAAATATGCAATTAAACCAATAATTAAATGAATAAACCATCTAATAAGTTTTGTTGGAACTACATTCAGCTTTAGCTAATTTTGAATACAGTTTCATAGAAACAAATTTTAACAATATCAAAAGACTTCTACTCAGGTGTTGAGAGGGAGACAGAGGGAGAGAGAGAGAGAAAGTGGGGTATCTGCATATAATCAGTACTTTAGTTATAATCTAACCTATACCCTAACAATGTCCCTCAATAGTAGCATGTGCAGTGTGAGTCATATCAAACAGTGTTCTGAGCCATTCAGCACCATGCAAGGCATGGGAAAGTGATCAAAGGAATTCCCAAATGAGATGACTACCTGAAAATTGAGAAGTTTGATAATTATCAGACAGCCCAAAGTAATTAATTGGATTGTCCATAAGTATCTCATGTTGTGCAGTGATAAGTGTCAAATGGAGATTAAAGAGAATTGTGAAGATAATTTGTCTCAGGTCCCTTCTTGCCAAAAAATCATTAAACACCTTTACTTCTGCAGTCTTGAAGCTCTGCATGACTGTAAACAGTAAGGTAAGACATGGGCTGAAAGGTGAGACTCACTGCATGATCACTGCCTTCTGCTGAACCTCTCCAAGAAGAAGGACACTTAAGGCAGGTATTAATGTTCTAAGTTTTAAGGAACTGTTTTTTTTTTCATTACAGGAGCAATCACTGCCTGTTCAACATATATATATATATATGTGTGTGTGTGTGTGTGTGTGTGTGTGTGTGTGTGTTTATGTGTGTGCTTGCATGTGTTCGTATGTGTATATATGTGTGCATTTCTGTGTGTGTGTGT